>NW_026113731.1:0-7038 GCF_024323335.1 Lathyrus oleraceus
TTTAACATCAACATTTCATCATTTCCACAATTCAATCAAATTTCAAAGGTTTAACAACAACATTTTTATCATTCACACAATTCAATAAAATTTCATAGGTTTAACAACAACACTTTCATCATTCACATAATTCAATCAAATTTCATGGGTTTAACATCATCGTTTTCGTCATTCACACAGTTCAATCAAATTTCATGGGTTTAACATCAACATTTCATCATTTCCATAATTCAATCAAATTTCATAGGTTTAACAACAACCTTTTCATAATTTACACAATTCAATCAAATTTTATAGGTTTAACAACAACATTTTCATCATCCCCATAATTCAACCAAATTTCATGGGTTTAACAACAACATTTTCATCATTCCCACAATTCAATCAAATTTCATGGGTTTAACATCAACATTTTAATCATTCCCATAATTCAATCAAATTTCATGGGTTTAACAAAAACATTACTATCATTCACACAATTCAATCAAATTTTAGGGGTTTAACAACAACATTTTCATCATTCCCACAATTCAATCAAATTTCATGGTTTTAACATCAACATTTTCATCATTCCCACAATTCAATCAAAATACATGTGTTTAATAACAACTTTTCTATTATTCCGACAATTCAATCAAATTTCATGGGTTTAACAACAACATTTTCATTTTTTACACAATTCAATCAAATTTCTTGGGTTTAACATCAACATTTCATCATTTCCACCATTCAATCAAATTTCATAGGTTTAACAACAACATTTTCATCATTCCCACAATTCATTCAATTTCATGGGTTTAACATTATCATTTTCATCATTCACACACAGTTCAATCAAATTTTATGGGTTTAACATCAACATTTCATCATTTCCACAATTCAATCAAATTTCATAGGTTTAACAACAACATTTTCATCATTCACACAATTCAATCAAATTTCAAAGGTTTAACAACAACACTTTCATCATTCCCCTAAGTCAATCAAATTTCATCGGTTTAACATCGACATTTTCATCATTCACACATTTCAATTAGATTTTAAGGGTTTAACAAAATAATTTTTATCATTCATATATTCAATCAAATTTCATGGTTTTAACAACAATATTTTCATTTAATCACACAATTCAATCAAATTTCATGGGTTTAACATCATCATTTTCATCATTCCCACAATTCAATCAAATTGCATGGGTTTAACATCAACATTTTCATCATTCCCACAATTCAATCAAAATTCATGTGTTTAATAACAACATTTCCATTATTCCCACAATTCAATCAAATTTCATGGGTTTAACAACAACATTTTCATTTTTCACACAATTCAATCAAATTTCTTGGGTTTAACATCAACATTTCATCATTTCCACTATTTAATCAATTTCATAGGTTTAACAACAACATTTTCATCATTCCCACAATTCAATCAAATTTCATGGGTTTAACATCATCATTTTCATCATTCGCACAGTTCATCAAATTTCAGTGGTTTAACATCAACATTTCATCATTTCCACAATTCAATCAAATTTCAAAGGTTTAACAACAACATTTTTATCATTCACACAATTCAATAAAATTTCATAGGTTTAACAACAACACTTCATCATTCACATAATTCAATCAAATTTCATGGGTTTAACATCATCGTTTTCGTCATTCACACAGTTCAATCAAATTTCATGGGTTTAACATCAACATTTCATCATTTCCATAATTCAATCAAATTTCATAGGTTTAACAACAACCTTTTCATAATTTACACAATTCAATCAAATTTTATAGGTTTAACAACAACATTTTCATCATCCCCATATTCAACCAAAATTCATGGGTTTAACAACAACATTTTCATCATTCCCACAATTCAATCAAATTTCATGGGTTTAACATCAACATTTTATCATTCCCATAATTCAATCAAATTTCATGGGTTTAACAAAAACATTACATCATTCACACAATTCAATCAAATTTAGGGGTTTAACAACAACATTTTCATCATTCCCACAATTCAATCAAATTCATGGTTTAACATCAACATTTTCATCATTCCCACAATTCAATCAAAATTCATGGTTTTTAACAAAACATTTCCATTATTCCACAATTCAATCAAATTTCATGGGTTTAACAACAACATTTTCATTTTTACACAATTCAATCAAATTTCTTGGGTTTAACATCAACATTTCATCATTTCCACCATTCAATCAAATTCATAGGTTTAACAACAACATTTTCATCATTCCCACAATTCATTCAAATTTCATGGGTTTAACATTATCATTTTCATCATTCCCACAACTCAATCAAATTGCATGGGTTTAACATCAACATTTTCATCATTCCCACAATTCAATTAAATTTCATAGGCTTAACAACAACATTTTCATCATTCACACAATTCAATCAAATTTCATAGGTTTAACAACAACACTTTCATCATTCCCTTAATTCAATCAAATTTCATCGGTTTAACATCAACATTTTCATCATTCACACAATTCAATTAGATTTTAAGGGTTTAACAAAATAATTTTTATCATTCATATATTTCAATCAAATTTCATGGTTTTAACAACAATATTTTCATTTAATCACACAATTCAATCAAATTTCATGGGTTTAACATCATCATTTTCATCATTCCCACAATTCAATCAAATTGCATGGGTTTAACATCAACATTTTCATCATTCCCACAATTCAATCAAAATTCATGTGTTTAATAACAACATTTCCATTATTCCCACAATTCAATCAAATTTCATGGGTTTAACAACAACATTTTCATTTTTCACACAATTCAATCAAATTTCTTGGGTTTAACATAAACATTTCATCATTTCCACTATTTAATCAATTTCATAGGTTTAACAACAACATTTTCATCATTCCCACAATTCAATCAAATTTCATGGGTTTAACATCATCATTTTCATCATTCGCACAGTTCATCAAATTTCAGTGGTTTAACATCAACATTTCATCATTTCCACAATTCAATCAAATTTCAAAGGTTTAACAACAACATTTTTATCATTCACACAATTCAATAAAATTTCATAGGTTTAACAACAACACTTTCATCATTCACATAATTCAATCAAATTTCATGGGTTTAACATCATCGTTTTTGTCATTCACACAGTTCAATCAAATTTCATGGGTTAACATCAACATTTCATCATTTCCATAATTCAATCAAATTTCATAGGTTTAACAACAACCTTTTCATAATTTACACAATTCAATCAAATTTTATAGGTTTAACAACAACATTTTCATCATCCCCATAATTCAACCAAATTTCATGGGTTTAAACAACAACATTTTCATCATTCCCACAATTCAATCAAATTTCATGGGTTTAACATCAACATTTTAATCATTCCCATAATTCAATCAAATTTCATGGGTTTAACAAAACATTACTATCATTCACACAATTCAATCAAATTTAGGGGTTTAACAACAACATTTTCATCATTCCCACAATTCAATCAAATTTCATGGGTTTAACATCAACATTTTCATCATTCCCACAATTCAATCAAATTTCATGTGTTTAATAACAACATTTCCATTACTTCCGACAATTCAATCAATTTCATGGGTTTAACAACAACATTTTCATTTTTTACACAATTCAATCAAATTTCTTGGTTTTAACATCAACATTTCATCATTTCCACCATTCAATCAAATTTCATAGGTTTAACAACAACATTTTCATCATTCCCACAATTCATTCAAATTTCATGGGTTTAACATTATCATTTTCATCATTCACACAGTTCAATCAAATTTTATGGGTTTAACATCAACATTTCATCATTTCCACAATTCAATCAATTTCATAGGGTTAAACAACAACATTTTCATCATTCACACAATTCAATCAAATTTCAAAGGTTTAACAACAACACTTCATCATTCCCTTAATTCAATCAAATTTCATCGGTTTAACATCGACATTTTCATCATTCACACATTTCAATTAGATTTTAAGGGTTTAACAAAATAATTTTTATCATTCATATATTTCAATCAAATTTCATGGTTTTAACAACAATATTTTCATTTAATCACACAATTCAATCAAATTTCATGGGTTTAACATCATCATTTTCATCATTCCCACAATTCAATCAAATTGCATGGGTTTAACATCAACATTTTCATGATTCCCACAATTCAATCAAAATTCATGTGTTTAATAACAACATTTCCATTATTCCCACAATTCAATCAAATTTCATGGGTTTAACAACAACATTTTCATTTTTCACACAATTCAATCAAATTTCTTGGGTTTAACATAAACATTTCATCATTTCCACTATTTAATCAATTTCATAGGTTTAACAACAACATTTTCATCATTCCCACAATTCAATCAAATTTCATGGGTTTAACATCATCATTTTCATCATTCGCACAGTTCATCAAATTTCAGTGGTTTAACATCAACATTTCATCATTTCCACAATTCAATCAAATTTCAAAGGTTTAACAACAACATTTTATCATTCACACAATTCAATAAAATTTCATAGGTTTAACAACAACACTTTCATCATTCACATAATTCAATCAAATTTCATGGGTTTAACATCATCGTTTTCGTCATTCACACAGTTCAATCAAATTTCATGGGTTTAACATCAACATTTCATCATTTCCATAATTCAATCAAATTTCATAGGTTTAACAACAACCTTTTCATAATTTACACAATTCAATCAAATTTTATAGGTTTAACAACAACATTTTCATCATCCCCATAATTCAACCAAATTTCATGGGTTTAACAACAACATTTTCATCATTCCCACAATTCAATCAAATTTCATGGGTTTAACATCAACATTTTAATCATTCCCATAATTCAATCAAATTTCATGGGTTTAACAAAAACATTACTATCATTCACACAATTCAATCAAATTTTAGGGGTTTAACAACAACATTTTCATCATTCCCACAATTCAATCAAATTTCATGGGTTTAACATCAACATTTTCATCATTCCCACAATTCAATCAAAATTCATGTGTTTAATAACAACATTTCCATTACTCCGACAATTCAATCAAATTTCGTGGGTTTAACAACAACATTTTCATTTTTTACACAATTCAATCAAATTTCTTGGGTTTAACATCAACATTTCATCATTTCCACCATTCAATCAAATTTCATAGGTTTAACAACAACATTTTCATCATTCCCACAATTCATTCAAATTTCCTGGGTTTAACATTATCATTTTCATCATTCACACAGTTCAATCAAATTTTATGGGTTTAACATCAACATTTCATCATTTCCACAATTCAATCAAATTTCATAGGTTTAACAACAACATTTTCATCATTCACACAATTCAATCAAATTTCAAAGGTTTAACAACAACACTTTCATCATTCCCTTAATTCAATCAAATTTCATCGGTTTAACATCAACATTTCATCATTCACACATTCAATTAGATTTTAAGGGTTTAACAAAATAATTTTTATCATTCATATATTTCAATCAAATTTCATGGTTTTAACAACAATATTTTCATTTAATCACACAATTCAATCAAATGTCATGGGTTTAACATCATCATTTTCATCATTCCCACAATTCAATCAAATTTCATGGGTTTAACATCAACATTTTCATGATTCCCACAATTCAATCAAAATTCATGTGTTTAATAACAACATTTCCATTATTCCCACAATTCAATCAAATTTCATGGGTTTAACACAACATTTTCATTTTTCACACAATTCAATCAATCAAATTTCTTGGTTTAACATAAACATTTCATCATTTCCACTATTTAAATCAATTTCATAGGTTTAACAACAACATTTTCATCATTCCCACAATTCAATCAAATTTCATGGGTTTAACATCATCATTTTCATCATTCGCACAGTTCATCAAATTTCAGTGGTTTAACATCAACATTTCATCATTTCCACAATTCAATCAAATTTCAAAGGTTTAACAACAACATTTTTATCATTCACACAATTCAATAAAATTTCATAGGTTTAACAACAACACTTTCATCATTCACATAATTCAATCAAATTTCATGGGTTTAACATCATCGTTTTCGTCATTCACACAGTTCAATCAAATTTCATGGGTTTAACATCAACATTTCATCATTTCCATAATTCAATCAAATTTCATAGGTTAACAACAACCTTTTCATAATTTACACATTCAATCAAATTTATAGGTTTAACAACAACATTTTCATCATCCCCATATTCAACAAAATTTCATGGGTTTAACAACAACATTTTCATCATTCCCACAATTCAATCAAATTTCATGGGTTTAACATCAACATTTTAATCATTCCCATAATTCAATCAAATTTCATGGGTTTAACAAAAACATTACTATCATTCACACAATTCAATCAAATTTTAGGGGTTTAACAACAACATTTTCATCATTCCCACAATTCAATCAAATTTCATGGGTTTAACATCAACATTTTCATCATTCCCACAATTCAATCAAAATTCATGTGTTTAATAACAACATTTCCATTATTCCGACAATTCAATCAAATTTCATGGGTTTAACAACAACATTTTCATTTTTTACACAATTCAATCAAATTTCTTGGGTTTAACATCAACATTTCATCATTTCCACCATTCAATCAAATTTCATAGGTTTAACAACAACATTTTCATCATTCCCACAATTCATTCAAATTTCAGGGGTTTAACATTATCATTTTCATCATTCACACAGTTCAATCAAATTTTATGGGTTTAACATCAACATTTCATCATTTCCACAATTCAATCAAATTTCATAGGTTTAACAACAACATTTTCATCATTCACACAATTCAATCAAATTTCAAAGGTTTAACAACAACACTTTCATCATTCCTTAATTCAATCAAATTTCATCGGTTTAACATCAACATTTTCATCATTCACACATTCAATTAGATTTTAAGGGTTTAACAAAATAATTTTATCATTCATATATTTCA
>NW_026113732.1:0-7022 GCF_024323335.1 Lathyrus oleraceus
AGCCATACTCTTCTTTTTCTCAGTCTATCAGATACACTTGTTTTCACAAGATTGACCAACGTGTCATCTTCTTCCTCAGACCTTTCTTCCTCAATGTCCTGAGTAGTATCAGGGGACATGCTAGGTAAGTTTTTTCCAAGAGAACATAGTCCCTCAGCAGCTACTTCCTTTTCTGTTTTAGATGAGTCATCATCATTCTCAGCTTGGTTTCCACCTCAGGAGAGGGTCCCTTCTGACAGAGGGTAAATGTCCTTGACTCCATGCTCTTCATTCAGTATCCTAGTAACTGGTTTCTTATGATGCGATCAGTAGAGTGCATGTCCTCTTTATCATGAGATTTTTCAAGAGTGTTACCTTTTCCACTCCTCATTAATTGCCACATTTTCTCAAGAAACCAAGCACCTAATTTCCCCCTTTCACATTTCAGTTGGACATCATACCCATCCCTTGCAGCCTTGTTAGTTAGTTGCATTTCATATTGTAGAACTATGAGTTT
Organism: Lathyrus oleraceus; assembly: GCF_024323335.1. Classification (NCBI taxonomy): domain Eukaryota; kingdom Viridiplantae; phylum Streptophyta; class Magnoliopsida; order Fabales; family Fabaceae; genus Lathyrus; species Lathyrus oleraceus. The sequence goes on from NW_026113732.1 coordinate 497, forward strand.
GTTTTCCATATATTTTCTAACTGAGTGATGACAACACTAATGTACTTGGTCCAGCTGTGCTTAATATGATCTTTGGACATTGTTGTACCATATAGTTTGTCATAATACAATGTCATGACATCGAGTCTGACATTGTATATACATAACGTAGTTTCATCCAACCTGGTTGAGACTTGTTGCTTCCATCTGATATACTTTCTATCTCACACATATCCCCTTGTGTCTCAGTTCCAACAAGGCTCTCACTAACTTCAGACTGCATACAACCAGTCACATATTCCCTTTTTCCAGATGTTTGGGCCATCATGACCTTCTCTACCTTGAGGTTAGGTCCTAGCTTCTGGTGTAACATCCTGGTCTGACATTTTCATTTCCCTTGGCGGTTCTTCTAGCAAATGTACTCATATTAGAGGGGTCATCCATTTGAGAGCTCCCCATGTAGCAGTTGTTTTTGGTCCTGATTCCTTTCATAATTACTTCACTGTCTTTGTTAACAATCAGACATTCAGTTTTAGTGAAGATGATATTCAGACCTTGATCCCCTAGCTGACTGATGCTTATTAGATTTGAAGTCAAGCCCTTGACCAGTAGAATATTGTCAAGTTTAGGAGCTCCAGACACTCAAGCTTGCCTATCCCCTTTATTTCACCTTTTGCTCCATCACCAAAGGTTACATAGCTTAAGTCATGAGGGTGAAGATCAGTTATCAAGTTTGAGTTTCCAGCCATGTGTCTAGAGCATCCACTATCAAAATACCACTCTTCTTTGTGAGCTATTAGACTTGTAACAATAGTCTTAGGAACCCATTGCATCTTGTTGATAGGCCTGTGCTGTTTGGGTCTGGGTTGATAGTGAGTCTGTTGATGAACAGGGGTAGGGTAACCATACAACTTATAGCAGAAGGGCCTTGAATGTCCAAATTTCCCACAGTAATGACATCTCCATCTTTGGTGTTTGCCTTTCTGCTGTTTTCTCTTCTGATGATGTGACATCTTAGGACTGCTCTTACTATTGTTGTATTTAGGTTTAGCTTGAGGTTTGCAACCAGTGTAACTACTTTCAGCCTTAGATTTATGGTACCCTATTCTAGATTTGGCTCCTGTGATTTGTCCAGTTTGGAGAATCTTGTCTAAGGAGTCAGATCCATTGTTAGCATCCTTACATACTTGTTTGTCTCTTATAGTTTTGAGTTTAAGAGCATAACTTCAGTTTTTAGCTTGAGATGGTTTCCACATGTTCTGCCTTTCATTCTCCAGTTGTACTATCTTCTGGCTCTCAACTTGTTGACTTTCATCTAGCTTGACCTTCAGAGCCACAACTTCTGTTTTTAATTTGGAGATGGTTTCCAGTATTCTACTTCTCATTCTCAAGTTGAGTTATTTCTTTCTTCTGGTTTAAACCCTGCTTGTTCAGATCTACACTTTTCTGACACAACTTTCTATAGGTAGAGGCCAATTCCTCAAAGGTTACTTCACCATCACTTGAGTCTTCATCAGATCCCCATCTTCCTGTCAAAGCAGACACAAGATTTGCAGCCTCCTCTGTATCACTCTCATCTAACCAGGTGGCAGCAAGACTCATCTTCTGCTTCTTGAGGTAGTTCCACATTTTGTTCTAATGTTCCATACCCATCACTCTTTGGGCTTCTCCTCTACCTTACTCTTCTTCCATTGCTGATGTCAGATGAGATGTTCTTGACATTTGCCTTGGATCTTACATCCTTTTTTTTAACAATCTGTTAACTGTCTCCCAGCATTGCAACTTTATTGGCCCACTCTTTATCCACATCTTGACTGTTTTCCTCTTCTGTGTTGGATATGAAGGCATGCTCTTGGTTTTGTTTTCATTCCATCATTCAATCTCATCTCAAAGGTTTGGAGGGAACCAATTAGCTCATCTACCCTCATGTTGGAGATGTCTTGAGACTCTTCTATGGCAGTTACCTTCATTGCAAATCTCTTAGGGGTGACCTGAGTATTTTTCTTACCAACTTTTCATTTGTCATCTTCTCTCCCAGGGCTCCTGAAGCATTAACAATCTCAAGGATACTCATGTGAATTCATGAATGTTTTCATCTTCTTTCATCCTTAATTTTCAAACTTGGAGGTGAGCAGCTGAAGTCTAGACATCTTTACCCTAGAGGTGCCTTCATGAGTGGTCTTGAGAATGTCCCAAGCATCTTTGGCCACTTCCCCAATTATTTACCAGCCTGAAAATATTCTTGTCTACCCCATTGAATATTGCATTCAAGGCTTTAGAGTTTCCAAGAGCAAGATCATCCTCCTCCTTGGACCATTGTTCTTCAGGCTTTTTCTCAGTGGTGGCTTCTCCTTCTTTAGTAATGACAGGATGCACCCATCCTGTTAGCACAGCTTTCCAAGCCTTGTTATAAGGGATTTCAGAACGCTACCATTCGAGGTTTCCAATGGTCATAGTTAGAACCATCCAAATTGGTGGCCTGTGAACAGATCCTCCATCTCTCTCCATTGTACCAGAAAGAATTGCCCTAGATCTCACCCAGAACCAAAGCAGGATGCCTGCTCTGATACCAATTGAATTCTGGTATCAGATATAAGATGTCGAAGGTAATGTCACGACACTAATATATGTTAACACACAATGGATAAAAAAACACAGAATGGTAAAGCGAATAACACAAGCAATTGTTAACCCAGTTCGGTGCAACTCACCTACGTCTGAGGGCTACCAAGCCAGGAAGGAAATTCACTAAAATAGAATTAGTTCAAAGACTCTCCGTACACTTCAACAAGTTACAGTCTTTATCACCTAATCTCTACCCGTGCAACTTCTACCTAAGCACTCTTAGATATGAGAACCCACTCACTTCCCTACAATCACACACCAGTGATTTTAGACAACAATTCCTTGTGAAAAGAAATACTTTTCAATTACACACTCTTGATTTTACTTCACAGTTTCAATCAAGAAGACACACTCTTTATCTTGCTTCAAAGCTTTGATCAAGAGACACCACACTCTTGCTTAACAACTTTAGAGTGACATATTACAACCACAAATCAGTCCAATTCAATTGGACTGATTTGTGGTTGTAATATGTCACTCTAAAGTTGTTAAGCAAGAGTGTGTGTCTTCTTGATCAAAGCTTTGAAGCAAGATAAAGAGTGTGTCTTCTTGATTGAAACTGTGAAGTAAATCAAGAGTGTGTAATTGAAAGTATTTTCTTTTCACAAGGAATTGTTGTCTAAAATCACTGGTGTGTGATTGTAGGGAAGTGAGTGGGTTCTCATATCTAAGAGTGCTTAGGTAGAAGTTGCACGGGTAGAGATTAGGTGATAAAGACTGTAACTTGTTGAAGTGTACGGAGAGTCTTTGAACTAATTCTATTTTAGTGAATTTCCTTCCTGGCTTGGTAGCCCTCAGACGTAGGTGAGTTGCACCGAACTGGGTTAACAATTGCTTGTGTTATTCGCTTTACCATTCTGTGTTTTTTTATCCATTGTGTGTTAACATATATTAGTGTCGTGACATTACCTTCGACATCTTATATCTGATACCAGAATTCAATTGGTATCAGAGCAGCATCCTGCTTTGGTTCTGGGTGAGATCTAGGGCAATTCTTTCTGGTACAATGGAGAGAGATGGAGATCTGTTCACAGGCCACCAATTTTGGATGGTTCTAACTATGACCATGGAAACCTCGAATGGTAGCGTTTCTGAAATCCCTTTATAACAAGGCTTGGAAAGCTGTGCTAACAGGATGGGTGCATCCTGTCATTACTAAAGAAGGAGAAGCCACCACTGAGAAAAAGCCTGAAGAACAATGGTCCAAGGAGGAGGATGATCTTGCTCTTGGAAACTCTAAAGCCTTGAATGCAATATTCAATGGTGTAGACAAGAATATTTTCAGGCTGGTAAATAATTGGGAAGTGGCCAAAGATGCTTGGGACATTCTCAAGACCACTCATGAAGGCACCCTAGGGTAAGATGTCTAGACTTCAGCTGCTCACCTCCAAGTTTGAAACTTAAGGATGAAAGAAGATGAAACATTCATGAATTTCACATGAGTATCCTTGAGATTGTTAATGCTCAGGAGCCCTGGAGAGAAGATGACAAATGAAAAGTTGGTAAGAAAAATACTCAGGTCACTCCCTAAGAGATTTGCAATGAAGGTAACTGCCATAGAAGAGTCTCAAGACATCTCCAACATGAGGGTAGATGAGCTAATTGGTTCCCTCCAAACCTTTGAGATGAGATTGAATGATGGAACTGAAAACAAACCAAGAGCATTGCCTTCATATCCAACACAGAAGAGAAAACAGTCAAGATGTGGATAAGAGTGGCCAATAAGTTGCAATGCTGGGGAGACAGTTTAACAGATTGTTAAAAAAAAGGATGTAAGATCCAGGCAAATGTCAAGAACATCTCATCTGACATCAGCAATGGAAGAAGAGTAAGGTTAGAGGAGAAGCCCAAAGAGTGATGGGTATGGACACATTAGAACAAATGTGGAACCTACCTCAGAAGCAGAAGATGAGTCTTGCTGCCACCTGGTTAGATGAGAGTGATACAGAGAGGCTGCAAATCTTGTGTCTGCTTTGACAGGAAGATGGGGATCTGATGAAGACTCAGTGATGGTGAAGTACCTTTGATGAATTGGCCTCTACCTATAGAAAGTTGTGTCAGAAAAGTGTAGATCTGAACAGCAGGTTTAAACCAAAGAAAAATAACTCAACTTGAGAATGAGAAGGTAGAATACTTGGAAACCATCTCCAAATTAAAACAGAAGTTGTGGCTCTGAAGGTCAAGCTAGATGAATCAACAAGTTGAGAGCCAGAAGATAGTACAACTGGAGAATGAAAAGGCAGAACATGTGGAACCATCTTCAAGCTAAAAACTGAAGTTATGCTCTTAAACTCAAAACTATAAGAGACAAACAAGTATGTAGGATGCTAAACAATGGATCTGACTCCTTAGACAAGATTCTCCAACTGGACAAATCACAGGAGCCAAATCTAGAATAGGGTACCATAAATCTAAGGCTGAAAGTAGTTACACTGGTTGCAAACCTCAAGCTAAACCTAAATACAACAATAGTAAGAGCAGTCCTAAGATGTCACATCATCAGAAGAGAAAACAGCAGAAAGGCAAACACCAAAGATGGAGATGTCATTACTGTGGGAAATTTGGACATTCAAGGCCCTTCTGCTATAATTTGTATGGTTACCCTACCCCTGTTCATCAACAGACTCACTATCAACCCAGACCCAAACAGCACAGGCCTATCAACAAGATGCAATGGGTTCCTAAGACTATTGTTACAAGTCTAATAGCTCACAAGAAGAGTGGTATTTTGATAGTGGATGCTCTAGACACATGGCTGGAAACTCAAACTTGATAACTGATCTTCACCCTCATGACTTAAGCTATGTAACCTTTGGTGATGGAGCAAAAGGTGAAATAAGGGAATAGGCAGCTTGAGTGTCCTGGAGCTCCTAAACTTGACAATATTCTACTGGTCAAGGGCTTGACTTCAAATCTAATAAGCATCAGTCAGCTAGGGATCAAGGTCTGAATATCATCTTCACTAAAACTGAATGTCTGATTGTTACAAAGACAGTGAAGTAATTATGAACGGAATCAGGACCAAAACAACTGCTACATGTGGAGCTCTCAAATGGATGACCCCTCTAATATGAGTACATTTGCTAGAAGAACCGCCAGGGAAATGAAAAATGTCAGACCAGGATGTTACACCAGAAGCTAGGACCTAACCTCAAGGTAGAGAGGTCATGATGGCCCAAACATCTGGAAAAAGGGAATATGTGACTGGTTGTATGCAGTCTGAAGTTAGTGAGAGCCTTGTTGGAACTGAGACACAAGGGGATATGTGTGAGATAGAAGTATATCAGATGGAAGCAACAAGTCTCAACCAGGTGGATAAACTACTGTTATGTATATACCATGTCAGACTCGATGTCATGACATTGTATTATGACAACCTATATGGTACAACAATGTCCAAAGATCATATTAAGCACAGCTGGACCAAGTACATTAGTTGTTGTCATCACTCAGTTAGAAATATATGGAAAACAACTCATAGTTCTACAATATGAATGCACTAACTAACAAGGCTGCAAGGGATGGGTATGATGTCCAACTGAAAGTGAAAGGGGAAATTAGGTGCTTGGTTTCTTGAGAAATGTGGCAATTAATGAGGAGTGGAAAGGTAACACTCTTGAAAAATCTCATGATAAAGAGGACATGCACTCTACTGATCGCATCATAAGAAACCCAGTTACTAGGATACTGATGAAGAGCATGGAGTCAAGGACATTTTACCCCTCTGTCCAGAAGGACCCCTCTCCTGAGGTGGAAACCCAGCTGAGAATGATGATGACTCATCTAAAACAGAAAAGGAAGTAGCTGCTGAGGGACTATGTTCTCTTGGAAAAAACTTACCTAGCATGTCCCCTGATACTACTCAGGACATTGAGGAAGAAAGGTCTGAGGAAGAAGATGACACTTGGTCAATCTTGTGAAA
>NW_026113733.1:0-6941 GCF_024323335.1 Lathyrus oleraceus
GTTCATATTGGGGTTCATCCTTGGGGTTCATTTGTGACGATTGTCATTCATCTTCAGGTTCATTTGTGATGATTGTTATCATTTTGGGGTTCATTCATGATGATTGTTATTCATAGTGGGGTTCATCTCGAGGTTCATTTGTGACGATTGTCATTCATCTTTGGGGTTCATATTGGGGTTCATCCTTGGGGTTCATTTGTGATGATTGTTATCATCTCAGGGTTCATTTGTGATAATTGTTATTCATTTGGGGTTCATCTCGGGTTCATTTATGACGATTGTTATTCACTTAGAGTTCATCTTTGGGGTTCATTTGTGGTGACTGGACATACATATCGGGAGTTTATTCTGGATATTTGGTTACTTTGTTGGGGTTCGTTCTGATAACCTTTTCTTTGGTGTTCGTTGGTTAGCGTTTTGTTATTGTTAGGAGTCGGGTGTAAGTCCATGTATTGGCATTCTGTTTTCTTTTTGTTATTGTTAGGAGTCGGGTGTAAGTCCATATATTGGCATTCTGTTTTCCTCTTTGTTATCGTTGGGAGTCGGTGTAAGTCCATGTATTGGCATTCTGTTTCCTTTTGAGTGTGTCTTTCGACGTCTCAGCGTCCCTTTTTGGTGTCTTTTTTCAGCGTGCGTTAGCCGAGTTACGAGTGCTCTGATTCTCCTCTGGATAGAGAAGATACATAGGCATAGGACGCAATGTCTTAGCGAGCATGTCTCCCTTTCCCGAACTACATTGACTCTGATGTTTGTTTCTAACAACTACGTAGGCCCAGGATGCAACATCCTGCCGAGTCCACTTCCTCCGTCTTCTTTCTCTTCCCCACCTGTTTATTGTTCCAGTTTGTGCAGTTTCTTTGAGCAGTTTATTAGCAACCCTTTCCTTCTCTTTGAGCTATCTTTTGAGCGTGGATCCCGTCGAGTACGGCGGACGTGAGGGGTGCTAACACCTTCCTCTTGCGTAACCGACTCCCGTACCTTGTAATCTCTGGTCGTAAGACCGTTCCTTTCCCTTTCTTAGGTTAGTCCTGCGCTCCCTTTCCGTCATAGGATGAATAGCGTCGGTGGCGGCTCTGTATTTTCCCCGCCGGTTGTTTTTCGCGTTGTGACACTATTCAATCAACTGGAAACCCGAAAGGAAGATAGCAACGACTTTCGCACTTTCGAGGTATCAAGTGATTGAATACGATAAAAGCCCGAAAATTTACACTGAAGTGAAAAAATGAAGTAACAATGCCTGTCAGAATCGGCCAAGGTGGTCTTGAAGAAGATATGTCTGGTATGGTGAGAGTCAGTCTGAACACCGAAACAAAGATTGTTAGCCTGAATACCAAAATAAATGGTAACATAGAAATAACCATGGCCTGAATGCCGCTCATCAATCTGAATACTGGGAATGACTTCGATCTGAGTATCGAAAGATATTAGATTATCAAACATCGTTCTGAACACCGGGAAACTGGCATGAGTGTCACTTCGGTCTGAATACCGAAAACCGACCTGAATGCCACAAGTTGCATCGACCTGAATGTCGGGAACTTCTTCGATCTGAACATCGGACATTGGCCTGAATGCCACAAGTTGCATCGACCTAACGTTGGAAACTTCTTCGATCCGAACATCGGAAAATTGGCTTGAATGCCACTTCAGTCTGAACACCGGAAACTTGGCCTGAATGCCACAAGTTGCGTCGACCTGAATGTCGGAAACTTCTTCGATCTGAACATCAGAAAACTGGCCTGAATGCCACTTCGGTCTGAATACCGAAAATTGGCCTGAATGCCACAAGTTTGTGTCGACCTAACGTCGAAACCTCTTCGATCTGAACATCGGAAAACTGGCCTGAATGCCACTTCGGTCTGAATATCGGAAACTTTCATGCCTGTCAGCATCGGCAGAATAGGGAAATGATAATTGAGGCGGCGCGTGGGGCAATGACCCCTGCTGGGAATAATAAAGATAAGTCATGAACAATCTTCAGTCTGAGTACTGGAAACAACTTCTGGCTTATCACTTGGGATACCGAGAATGCCTTATGCTTTACATGTGTATGTTTGAATTTTTCAATGGCGTAATGCTCCATGAAAATGGAAATGCTACGCAATATGGGAGGATGCAATGCAATATGATTCTACATGCAGGGATGCGAAATGCTTGATTAGAGAGAACACCAAGTTGAGGTAAGGAATTCTGTTGGGAAATGATCACCATCTTCTGGATCCTGGCAAGGCTGTTGGAGATGCACAGCACAAAGAACTCTGTGGGGAAATGACCCGCCACACAGTGTTCTGGAAATAACAAAATACCGAGGCTCTGACTGGGGAGAGAATGACACTGAAAACTTGTTGCTGAGGAAAGCGACAGTGGTTCTGGCAACCATAATCTGCGAGAGAGACAACTTAGCAGGGGAAGCAAACACTGATACGGTACCGAGATTCTGCTTCAAGGAAAGAGACCATGGGTCTAGCGTCGAGATCATCGATCTGGCATCGACTCTGAGGAGCAGCCGCTTCTGCTGGGAAGATACAGTCTGGCACTGTCAACTCCGCTGGGGATATACAGTCAAACACTGTCGACTCCGCTGGGGATATACAGTCAGACATTGTCGACTCTACTGGTGAATGTATAATCTGAAACAAATGCTTAGGAAAGTACAGCAGTGAGAGCCTGTTGGGGATTGAAGAATCCAACGCTCGGACCAACTTTGCAGGGATAAGATACCAAATTCCAACTGTTGAGGAAAACATTCGCGATCATTTGATGGGGACCTTAAGGAAATGCCCCGAGTGTACCTGTTCTGATAGACGATCCAAAGCACTTAAAATTTACAACAATTTTCAATGTTTATTAAGCACGTACCTGTAAAGCTCTTATGTTTCATGATGCAATGTTTATCAAAAATTCGGACGTCATTTTTGCAAACAAAACAGTAAAATGAAATGAACACGGAGATATACTGAATAACATGATTTTATTGATTGAGTGGCCTCTGAATAGGTATTTACATCAGAAAGCAATCCTTGGAAGTGAACTTTTTAATTAAAGTTGAAGCAATAGTAATAGTGCATGTAAAAAAATATTAGGCATGATTTAAGATATCAAGAATGCCCAATTCCCATCATATATTGAAAAATGTGTCAGTTGCAAGAGGTTTCGTGAAAATGTCCGCAAGTTTATTTTTGCTATCAACATGTTCAAAAAAGACATCGCCTTTTTCAATATGGTCGCGTAGGAAATGGTTATGTATCTCAATATGTTTAGTACGAGAGTGTAACACCAGAATATGTTAAAGTTTTATGTCGAAGTCAAGTAGTTATTGTTTGAACCATAAAATTTGAGCCCAACAACTACTAGCTGCAATGTATTCTACCTCGATAGTTGACAAATCAATGAAGACTTGCTTCTTGTTATGCCAACTAACTAAGGAATTTGAAAATAGGTGGCAAGTTTCACTAGTACTTTTCCTATCCAGGATAGGAAAAGTACTAGTGAAACTTGCCACCTATTTTCAAATTCCTTAGTTAGTTGGCATAACAAGAAGCAAGTCTTCATTGATTTGTCAACTATCGAGGTAGAATACATTGCAGCTAGTAGTTGTTGGGCTCAAATTTTATGGTTCAAACATAACTACTTGACTTCGACATAAAACTTTAACATATTCTGGTGTTACACTCTCGTACTAAACATATTGAGATACATAACCATTTCCTACGCGACCATATTGAAAAAGGCGATGTCTTTTTTGAACATGTTGATAGCAAAATAAACTTGCGGACATTTTCACGAAACCTCTTGCAACTGACACATTTTTCAATATATGATGGGAATTGGGCATTCTTGATATCTTAAATCATGCCTAAATATTTTTTTACATGCACTATTTACTATTGCTTCAACTTTAATTAAAAAGTTTCACTTCCAAGGATTGCTTTCTGATGTAAATACCTATTCAGAGGCCACTCAATCAATAAATCATGTTATTCAGTATATCTCCGTGTTCATTTTCATTTTACTGTTTTGTTTGCAAAAATGACGTCCGAATTTTTGATAAACATTGCATCATGAAACATAAGAGCTTTACAGGTACGTGCTTAATAAACATTGAAAATTGTTGTAAATTTTAAGTGCTTTGGATCGTCTATTCAGAACAGGTACACTCGGGGCATTTCCTTAAGGTCCCCATCAATGATCGCGAATGTTTTTCCTCAACAGTTGGAATTTGGTATCTTATCCCTGCAAAGTTGGTCCGAGCGTTGGATTCTTCAATCCCCAACAGGCTCTCACTGCTGTACTTTCCTAAGCATTTGTTTCAGATTATACATTCACCAGTAGAGTCGACAATGTCTGACTGTATATCCCCAGCGGAGTCGACAGTGTTTGACTGTATATCCCCAGCGGAGTTGACAGTGCCAGACTGTATCTTCCCAGCAGAAGCGGCTGCTCCTCAGAGTCCGATGCCAGATCGATGATCTCGACGCTAGACCCATGGTCTCTTTCCTTGAAGCAGAATCTCGGTACCGTATCAGTGTTTGCTTCCCCTGCTAAGTTGTCTCTCTCGCAGATTATGGTTGCCAGAACCACTGTCGCTTTCCTCAGCAACAAGTTTTCAGTGTCATTCTCTCCCAGTCAGAGCCTCGGTATTTTGTTATTTTCCAGAACACTGTGTGGCGGGTCATTTCCCCACAGAGTTCTTTGTGCTGTGCATCTCCAACAGCCTTGCCAGGATCCAGAAGATGGTGATCATTTCCCAACAGAATTCCTTACCTCAACTTGGTGTTCTCTCTAATCAAGCATTTCGCATCCCTGCATGTAGAATCATATTGCATTGCATCCTCCCATATTGCGTAGCATTTCCATTTTCATGGAGCATTACGCCATTGAAAAATTCAAACATACACATGTAAAGCATAAGGCATTCTCGGTATCCCAAGTGATAAGCCAGAAGTTGTTTCCAGTACTCAGACTGAAGATTGTTCATGACTTATCTTTATTATTCCCAGCAGGGGTCATTGCCCCACGCGCCGCCTCAATTATCATTTTCCCTATTTCTGCCGATGCTGACAGGCATGAAAGTTTCCGATATTCAGACCGAAGTGGCATTCAGCCAGTTTTCCGATGTTCAGATCGAAGAGGTTTCCGACGTTCAGGTCGACACAACTTGTGGCATTCAGGCCAATTTTCCGGTATTCAGACCGAAGTGGCATTCAGGCCAGTTTTCTGATGTTCAGATCGAAGAATTTTCCGACATTCAGGTCGACGCAACTTGTGGCATTCAGGCCAAGTTTCCGTTGTTCAGACTGAAGTGGCATTCAAGCCAATTTTCCGATGTTCGATCGAAGAAGTTTCCAACGTTCAGGTCGATGCAACTTGTGGCATTCAGGCCAATTGTCCGATGTTCAGATCGAAGAAGTTCCCGACATTCAGGTCGATGCAACTTGTGGCATTCAGGTCGGTTTTCCGGTATTCAGACCGAAGTGACACTCATGCCAGTTTCCCGGTGTTCAGAACGATGTTTGATAATCTAATATCTTTCGATACTCAGATCGAAGTCATTCCCAGTATTCAGATTGATGAGCGCATTCAGGCCATGGTTATTTCTATGTTACCATTTATTTTGGTATTCAGGCTAACAATCTTTGTTTCGGTGTTCAGACTGACTCTCACCATACCAGACATATTCTTCTTCAAGACCACCTCTTGGCCGATTCTGACAGCATTGTTACTTCATTTTTTCACTTCAGTGTAAATTTTCGGGCTTTTATCGTATTCAATCACTTGATACCTCGAAAGTGCGAAAGTCGTTGCTATCTTCCTTTCGGTTTCCATTGATTGAATATTGTCACAACGCGAAAACAACCGCGGGGAAAATACAGAGCCGCCACCGACGCTATTCATCCTATGACGGAAAGGAGCGCAGGACTAACCTAAGAAAGGGAAGGAACGGTCTTACGACCAGAGATTACAAGGTACGGGAGTCGGTTACGCAAGAGGAAGGTGTTAGCACCCCTCACGTCCGCCGTACTCGACGGGATCCACGCTCAAAAGATAGCTCAAAGAGAAGGAAAGGTTGCTATAAACTGCTCAAAGAAACTGCACAAACTGGAACAATAAACAGGTGGGGAAGAGAAAGAAGACGGAGGAAGTGGACTCGGCAGGATGTTGCATCCTGGGCCTACGTAGTTTGTTAGAAACAAACATCAGAGTCAATGTAGTTCGGGAAAGGGAGACATGCTCGCTAAGACATTGCGTCCTATGCCTATGTATCTTCTCTATCCAGAGGAGAATCAGAGCACTCGTAACTCGGCTAACGCACGCTGAAAAAAGACACCAAAAAGGGACGCTGAGACGTCGAAAGACACACTCAAAAGGAAACAGAATGCCAATACATGGACTTACACCCGACTCCCAACGATAACAAGAGGAAACAGAATGCCAATATATGGACTTACACCCGACTCCTAACAATAACAAAAAGAAAACAGAATGCCAATACATGGACTTACACCCGACTCCTAACAATAACAAACGCTAACCAACGAACACCAAAGAAAAGGTTATCAGAACGAACCCCAACAAAGTAACCAAATATCCAGAATAAACTCCCGATATGTATGTCCAGTCACCACAAATGAACCCCAAAGATGAACTCTAAGTGAATAACAATCGTCATAAATGAACCCCGAGATGAACCCCAATGAATAACAATTATCACAAATGAACCCTGAGATGATAACAATCATCACAAATGAACCCCAAGGATGAACCCCATATGAACCCCAAAGATGAATGACATCGTCACAAATGAACCTCGAGATGAACCCCACTATGAATAACAATCATCATGAATGAACCCCAAATGATAACAATCATCACAAATGAACCCTGAAGATGAATGACAATCGTCACAAATGAACCCCAAGGATGAACCCCAATATGAACCT
>NW_026113734.1:0-6830 GCF_024323335.1 Lathyrus oleraceus
GAAATGATCTAAGTAAGTTCCTTTGGAATAGTCAAGCACATGGAAAAAGCAAGAGAAAACATGTATCAGAGAAAACAAGCAAGAGGAAACAAGATGCTAATAGCTGGTCTTACACTCGACTCCAAGGAAATGGAATGCCAATCAATGGTCTTACATCAACTCCTAACAACACAAAGGAAACAAATGCCAATAGCTGGACTTACAATTGACTCCTCAATAGGACAAGATAAATGTCACAGAGTATGAGCAATGATCATGGTAAATGATATACAAGTAATGCTCAAAATGAAAACAATGCACAAAGGCACACACAAACAACAATGCACAGATGAATAAACATCACACGCTGTACACAAACAAGAGGCTTCACACAAGGATGGCTTTAGTCAAGGGGTCATATCAACCTCGACAAACAAGCCAGTTGTATAAGTGTAAACAGAAGCTCTTAACCACTAACATTGAGAGTTAGGGTGAGCAGATGAAATGGGAAATGAGGATTAGACCTCATGGCTCTTAACCCTGGCCGGGGTGGGCTCAAGATGATGAAAGTGTGGGGATCCAGAATGAGGGGCCTATTCCACATGACTGACTCATACAAGATTTTGGGTGTTTATTCAAAAGCATCAGCACATAGTGCGAGCATAATGAAAGACTCAACTGAATAGCAGGGATTGATTGCAAATCCCTTTTATCTGCCAATTGCCTCTTCACTTAGGAGGTCTTAAGTCACATGCCTCGACAATGAGGTCTTTAGCACAAAATTAAACAAACAAAGACATTGCCTCTTAAGGAGGACTTCAGCGAAATGCCTGTCAAACAGAAACGACAGGGCTTCCAGACTACATGGAGTTAGAGAGATTACCTAAGTGGTAAACCAACCACAAGCAAAGCAAAGCTCAGATAATGAGCTAAAAGCTACTAAGGTACCTGTATGAAAAGCCAAACAATCAGTATTCACATTCAGACAACCAAACAATTAACAACAATCAGACATTCCCAATATGTACAACATGTAAGCCATAAGAGACAAACACTCAAGTGAGTTAGCCACCAAAGGACCTACAACACAATCAAAATATTAACCAAAGTAAATTGCATCTCAAGCAGGAGATCACATCATCCATTAGAACTAATTGCTTGAACCTGAAAGGCAAAGCTCAAAAGGTGAGTATAAACCACTAGTCCAAAGACTAGGGTCAAAGGCAAAGCAAAAAGTCAAAACAACCACCATATTCAACATGAAGCTCATTTAATCAAGCAAGAACATGTCCTAAAAAGGACCAAGTCTAAAGCATCAAGCAAAGTCATCACATGAGCAAGATATGGCAAAGGCAATTACAAAGCACACAATTGGTCATCAAACATGAAAAATCCATATTAAAACAGAGATGAGTCAATGATTATGGAAATTTTATGTGCATACAACATGTTAAACACAAGCATCATGCAAAAAATTGGAATCAGAAAAGCTCAATTGACATGTATATGAAAATGAACAAGATCAACATCAAAATGTGTGACACACATTGTCACACCATACATTCATGTGTCCCAAACAGAGATGAAAAATGATAAAAATGCACAACCAAGCCTAAAAATTCAAGTAACATGTTAGGAATCAACATACCAAATTTCAAATCAATTGGCCAATGTATGAGCACTTCACAAAAGATTTGGTACAACATGTCACATTTGCATACATGTTCAAATAACAGTCCACAATTTAAATTCCAGCAATGCACAAATCTAGAAATTCACATCACAAAATAAAAGACATTCAAGTGGACAAGTAGCAAAAAATTAGAAGTGATTTGGATTAATCTTCAATTTATTATGATTTTCAAAGTTGGATGAAAATATTTGAAATAATGTGAATCATGCACATGATAATTGGAGGGAAATGGAAAAGGTGAGATTAATTTGAAAAATGTTGCCAGAGAGGATCGAACCATGTACATGCAAAATTAAGCGCTGAAACAAATAAATTCCAAAAGTGGCACAGCCAGGAATCGAAGGAGGTATGGCGCTTTGTACAATACGCAACGTACCACTTAATGAAGTGACACGCCAGTCAGCAGGTCAAAGGTAACGCGTGGAAAGTCCAAGGATCAACAGCCAATGGTTTGGACATGTAGGCGTAGGCGTGGCTGATGACAGGGATAAACCCTAGCAAACACCAAACGGCGGCGGGAGTGGTGGTTTCCACCGTCTTCCTCATGGAGACGGTGGTGCTACAGTAACATGGTCATCGAAATTTTCCTGAAAATTGCAAAAAGCATACCAATCGAAAGCTTATTCTATGTACAACACGAATCCAGGCTCAATTCACATTAATTCCTCATAACCAGTGCAAATCGAAGAGAAAACATAAATGCATTCAAAACTTCTACTCAGCATAACTCAATCAATACTCAACCATTTCAAATTCTAAAAGCATCAGGATAATCAGCATGAAAAGATCTACAATATCATGTGCATAAAATGAAGAAAGGTGATGATCGAATTTTAACCTCTTGAAGAACAGAATGATGAAATCGTGGATTCAAGCTCTCAAAAGTGTCCAGATCTTCTTCTTTACTCTTGTTATGAAGCTTTATGCACCAAGAAGCGACTGAAAGCATTCAAATCCAACTCAATTTCAGAACTCCATCTTCATGTTCATGTGCTTGTATGGCTCGAAATCCAGCTCAAATGAACAGTCCAGATGATGATTCTTGCTCAGAATTACACAGGGGTCACGAATATGCAAAGAGATTGAAGGTTTGTGTCAAGAAATTTGGATTTTCCAAGAGAGAAAATTTGGAAGAAATTTGGAAATTTTCAGATCTGAGTTCTGTTATTCTCCAATGAAATTAGGGTTTTGCTTTATATGGTGTGTTAATGATACTGAAACGAAAATTAAGCCAAAGCTAAACATGATTAGTGAAATAGGAGGTGTAGTGCAAAAAATGCAAGTGAGCTTAGCATGTACATGCTACACGTGAACAGTGTCATGCTGGGCCTTGAAATCACTTAAAATCAGCCAATAATCAACATGGAATTGGTATTTTGCATGCATGATCAACAAAATTCAACTTGATTTTTCCTCCAAAATGTTCATGCATGGACAAACGATCATGTGAGCTAAATACATGCAATGCAATGTTTGATTTGGAAAATATTGGTCATAAGGAGCATGTTTCAAAAAGAGTGGACCAATTTGGATTTTTGGATCAAAAGTTATGCCATGTTGAACTTCCATGCACACTTGGCAATCATTTGATCATAATTCTTCAACCATTCATCAGATACTCATGATCTCGGTCTTTTTGGAAATGGGAGAGAAAGATCTTCAACTTTCATGTTCAACAAAATTTCATTTTAAGCTTCTTTGATGTTGGAAAGTTAGGTTGAATTTGGTCCAAAAACTTTTGCCATTTTTGGATCCAAAAATGGCAAGTTTTTGGACCAAATTCAACCTAACTTTCCAACATCAAAGAAGCTTAAAATGAAATTTGTTGAACATGAAAGTTGAAGATCTTTCTCTCCCATTTCCAAAAAGACCGAGATCATGAGTATCTGATGAATGGTTGAAGAATTATGATCAAATGATTGCCAAGTGTGCATGGAAGTTCAACATGGCATAACTTTTGATCCAAAAATCCAAATTGGTCCACTCTTTTTGAAACATGCTCCTTATGACCAATATTTTCCAAATCAAACATTGCATTGCATGTATTTAGCTCACATGATCGTTTGTCCATGCATGAACATTTTGGAGGAAAAATCAAGTTGAATTTTGTTGATCATGCATGCAAAATACCAATTCCATGTTGATTATTGGCTGATTTTAAGTGATTTCAAGGCCCAGCATGACACTGTTCACGTGTAGCATGTACATGCTAAGCTCACTTGCATTTTTTGCACTACACCTCCTATTTCACTAATCATGTTTAGCTTTGGCTTAATTTTCGTTTCAGTATCATTAACACACCATATAAAAGCAAAACCCTAATTTCATTGGAGAATAACAGAACTCAGATCTGAAAATTTCCAAATTTCTTCCAAATTTTCTCTCTTGGAAAATCCAAATTTCTTGACACAAACCTTCAATCTCTTTGCATATTCGTGACCCCTGTGTAATTCTGAGCAAGAATCATCATCTGGACTGTTCATTTGAGCTGGATTTCGAGCCATACAAGCACATGACATGAAGATGGAGTTCTGAAATTGAGTTGGATTTGAATGCTTTCAGTCGCTTCTTGGTGCATAAAGCTTCATAACAAGAGTAAAGAAGAAGATCTGGACACTTTTGAGAGCTTGAATCCACGATTTCATCATTCTGTTCTTCAAGAGGTTAAAATTCGATCATCACCTTTCTTCATTTTATGCACATGATATTGTAGATCTTTTCATGATGATTATCCTGATGCTTTTAGAATTTGAAATGGTTGAGTATTGATTGAGTTATGCTGAGTAGAAGTTTTGAATGCATTTATGTTTTCTCTTCGATTTGCACTGGTTATGAGGAATTAATGTGAATTGAGCCTGGATTCGTGTTGTACATAGAATAAGCTTTCGATTGGTATGCTTTTTGCAATTTTCAGGAAAATTTCGATGACCATGTTACTGTAGCACCACCGTCTCCATGAGGAAGACGGTGGAAACCACCACTCCCGCCGCCGTTTGGTGTTTGCTAGGGTTTATCCCTGTCATCAGCCACGCCTACGCCTACATGTCCAAACCATTGGCTGTGATCCTTGGACTTTCCACGCGTTACCTTTGACCTGCTGACTGGCGTGTCACTTCATTAAGTGGTACGTTGCGTATTGTACAAAGCGCCATACCTCCTTCGATTCCTGGCTGTGCCACTTTTGGAATTATTTGTTTCAGCGCTTAATTTTTGCATGTACATGGTTCGATCCTCTCTGGCAACATTTTTCAAATTAATCTCACCTTTTCCATTTCCCTCCAATTATCATGTGCATGATTCACATTATTTCAAATATTTTCATCCAACTTTGAAAAATCATAATAAATTGAAGATTAATCCAAATCACTTCTAATTTTTTGCTACTTGTCCACTTGAATGTCTTTTATTTTGTGATGTGAATTTCTAGATTTGTGCATTGCTGGAATTTAAATTGTGGACTGTTATTTGAACATGTATGCAAATGTGACATGTTGTACCAAATCTTTTGTGAAGTGCTCATACATTGGCCAATGATTTGAAATTTGGTATGTTGATTCCTAACATGTTACTTGAATTTTAGGCTTGGTTGTGCATTTTATCATTTTTCATCTCTGTTTGGGACACATGAATGTATGGTGTGACAATGTGTGTCACACATTTTGATGTTGATCTTGTTCATTTTCATATACATGTCAATTGAGCTTTTCTGATTCCAATTTTTTGCATGATGCTTGTGTTTAACATGTTGTATGCACATAAAAATTTCCATAATCATTGGACTCATCTCTGTTTTAATATGGATTTTCATGTTTGATGACCAATTGTGTGCTTTGTAATTGCCTTTGCCATATCTTGCTCATGTGATGACTTTGCTTGATGCTTTAGACTTGGTCCTTTTTAGGACATGTTCTTGCTTGATTAAATGAGCTTCATGTTGAATATTGGTGGTTGTTTTGACTTTTGCTTTGCCTTTGACCCTAGTCTTTGGACTAGTGGTTTATACTCACCTTTTGAGCTTTGCCTTTCAGGTTCAAGCAATTAGTTCTAATGGATGATGTGATCTCCTTGCTTGAGATGCAATTTACTTTGGTTAATAATTTGATTGTGTTGTAGGTCCTTTGGTGGCTAACTCACTTGAGTGTTGTCTCTTATGGCTTACATGTTGTACATATTGGGAATGTCTGATTGTTGTTAATTGTTTGGTTGTCTGAATGTGAATACTGATTGTTTGGCTTTTCATACAGGTACCTTAGTAGCTTTTAGCTCATTATCTGAGCTTTGCTTTGCTTGTGGTTGGTTTACCACTTAGGTAATCTCTCTAACTCCATGTAGTCTGGAAGCCCTGTCGTTTCTGTTTGACAGGCATTTCGCTGAAGTCCTCCTTAAGAGGCAATGTCTTTGTTTGTTTAATTTTGTGCTAAAGACCTCATTGTCGAGGCATGTGACTTAAGACCTCCTAAGTGAAGAGGCAATTGGCAGATAAAAGGGATTTGCAATCAATCCCCTGCTATTCAGTTGAGTCTTTCATTATGCTCGCACTATGTGCTGATGCTTTTGAATAAACACCCAAAATCTTGTATGAGTCAGTCATGTGGAATAGGGCCCCTCATTCTGGATCCCACACTTTCATCATCTTGAGCCCACCCGGCCAGGGTTAAGAGCCATGAGGTCTAATCCTCATTTCCCATTTCATCTGCTCACCCTAACTCTCAATGTTAGTGGTTAAGAGCTTCTGTTTACACTTATACAACTGGCTTGTTTGTCGAGGTTGATATGACCCTTGACTAAAGCCATCCTTGTGTGAAGCTCTTGTTTGTGTACAGCGTGTGATTGTTATTCATCTGTGCATTGTGTTTGTGTGTGCCTTTGTGCATTGTTTTCATTTTGAGCATTACTTGTATATCATTTACCATGATCATTGCTCATACTCTGTGACATTTATCTTGTCCTATTGAGGAGTCAATTGTAAGTCCAGCTATTGGCATTTGTTTCCTTTGTGTTGTTAGGAGTGGATGTAAGACCATTGATTGGCATTCCATTTCCTTGGAGTCGAGTGTAAGACCAGCTATTAGCATCTTGTTTCCTCTTGCTTGTTTCTCTGATACATGTTTTCTCTTGCTTTTTCCATGTGCTTGACTATTCCAAAGGAACTTACTTA
>NW_026113735.1:0-6807 GCF_024323335.1 Lathyrus oleraceus
TTTTATCAACGGCCTGATTTGACTCATCCTTCCATAAATAATATACAATAGTAAAGTCAAGTAATTAATTCTATTGATTATATTACTTTTTAAATTATTAATTATTATTTATTATATAAAACTAATAATTAGTTTCAACTAAGGTAATGTTTAATTTGAGAGGAAGGAGAAGTATTTAAGTGGCACTTTATTAATATCTTGATGTTAGAATAGTGTATGGTATTCTATTATGGATATTATACTAGACCTTTTGAGATCTTTGTTATTTCTCATTATAATATAATAAAACATTTATTATCTAAACTTATTTTATACAGTAGAATAGAAAAAAAAAAGTGCATTAGAAAAAAAATGTGCATTAGTTTTGACTTAGTAGGTTTTATGATAAAAAGTCAAATAGGGAGTGGAGAGATTTAATATTAAAAATAAATTTACCAATTGATACTCAATATGCCGACTGTGAATAGATCCAACCAAACACAGAAAACCTAGCAATATTACATTTCAATTCAAAACATTAAACTGAAACCTCACCAATATTAAAATTTAAGAACCTAACAAAAATACCGTAAGCATTTAAAAGATTCAACTTAACTCACAACCCAAATATACTCTACAATTTTAATGTTTCCATGAAAACATCTAACTTGTACTCCACTTTCTCTTTTAAATTTTTGTAAATATTAAAATTGGGATAGTAGAAAAGTATACGCATAAACATATAAAATTGCATAAGAATAAAACATTAGGGTTTATTTCTGATCGAATAATTAACGGGTATTCATAGATATCATTAGATTAATTTTTGGATATCTAAAAATGATTGTCTCATATATATATATATATATACTTTATTTTATCAATGGCCTGATTTTACTCATCCTTCCATAAATAATATACAATAGTAATGTCAAGTAATTAATTCTATTGATTATATTACTTTTTAAATTATTAATTATTATTTATATATAAAACTAATAATTAGTTACAACTAAGCTATGTTTAATTTGAGAGGAAGGAGAGTAAGTATTTAAGTGGCAATTTATTAATATCTTGATGTTAGAATAGTGAGTGGTATTCTATTATGGAATTATATTAGACCTTTTGAGATCTTTGTTATTTCTCATTATAGTATAATAAAACATTTATTATCGAAACTTATTTTATACAGTAGAATAGAAAAAAAAAGTGCATTAGAAAAAAAAATGTTCATTAGTTTTTACTTAGTACGTTTTATGATAAAAATGTCAAATAGAGAGTGGAGAGATTTAATATTAAAAATAAATTTACCAATTGATACTCAATATGCCGACTGTGAATAGATCCAACCAAACACAGAAAACCTAGCAATATTACCTTCAATTCAAAACATTAAACTGAAACCTCACCAATATTAAAATTAAGAACCTAACAAAAATACCGTAAGCGTTTAACAGATTCAACTTAACTCACAACCCAAATATACTCTCCTATTTTAATGTTTCCATGCAAACATCTAACTTGTACTCCACTTTCTCGTTTAAAGTTTTGTAAATATAAAATGGTAGGAGAAAGTAATCGCAGAAAAAATAAAATTGCATAGAAGTATAACATGAGGTGGGTTTTGTGAGCCAACATAAACCGGTATTCCTAGAAATAGTAGATGAATGATGGGATACTAAATTTGGTTTGGCTATTATCTTGCTCTTTCTCTTTTAATTTTTTTAAATATTAAATTGGGATAGTAGAAAAGTATACGCATAAACATATAAAATTGCATAAAAATAAAATATTAGGTTTATTTCTGATCCGAATAATTAACGGGTATTCATAGATATAATTAGATTAATTTTTGGATATCTAAATATGTTGGTCTCAGATATATATATTATATATATATATATCTATATAGTATATATTATCTATTATATATATATATTAGCTATATATTATATAGATATATCTATATATATAATATAAAAAAACTAAGAGAAAAAATAAAACAAAAGAAAAAAAGTAACAATTTTTTTTGAAAATGATATATATATATATATATATATATTATATAGATATAGATATATATATATCTATATATTATATTATATATATTATCTATATATATATATACTTTATTTTATCAACGGCCTGATTTTACTCCTCCTTCGTTTTTTCTTATAAGTCGTTTTGACTTTTCACACATATTAAGAATGTCATTACTAGGACATAAATAAATAACATCTGCCCTGATTTGTTACAAAAGTCCTTCTTTAATTTGGTATTGAAAGCTAAAGGCCATCCTGAAACAGACGAGATCAATCATAAATTTTATTTACGGTATAATGGAAACCTACATTACGCTTCACTTGGTATTATACCGCGACATATATATTGTGGTAAAAATTTTTTCGAAAGCGACTACACTAAAACAAGGAGGTCGTCTCCCATAGTAAAGTCAAGTAATTAATTCTATTGAGTATATTACTTTTAAATTATTAATTATTATTTATTATATAAAACTAATAATTAGTTACAACTAAGGTAATGTTTAATTTGAGAGGAAGGAGAAGTATTTAAGTGGCACTTTATTAATATCTTGATGTTAGAATAGTGTATGGTATTCTATTATGGATATTATATTAGACCTTTTGAGATCTTTGTTATTTCTCATTATAATATAATAAAAAAATTTATTATCTAAACTTATTTTATACAGTAGAATAGAAAAAAAAAAGTGCATTAGAAAAAAAATGTGCATTAGTTTTGACTTAGTAGGTTTTATGATAAAAAGTCAAATAGGGAGTGGAGAGATTTAATATTAAAAATAAATTTACCAATTGATACTCAATATGCCGACTGTGAATAGATCCAACCAAACACAGAAAACCTAGCAATATTACATTTCAATTCAAAACATTAAACTGAAACCTCACCAATATTAAAATTTAAGAACCTAACAAAAATACCGTTAGCGTTTAAAAGATTCAACTTAACTCACAACCCAAATATACTCTCAAATTTTAATGTTTCCATGAAAACATCTAACTTGTACTCCACTTTCTTTTAAACTTTTTGTAAATATTAAAATTGGGATAGTAGAAAAGTATACGCATAAACATATAAAATTGCATAAGAATAAAACATTAGGTTTATTTCTGATCCGAATAATTAACGGGTATTCATAGATATCATTAGATTAATTTTGGATATCTAAAAATGATTGTCTCATATATATATATATATATATATATCTATATATATATATACTTATTTTATCAACGGCCTGATTTTACTCATCCTTCCCTAAATAATAAACAATAGTAAAGTCAAGTAATTAATTCTATTATATATTACTTTTTAAATTATTAATTATTATTTATTATATAAAACTATAATTAGTTACAATAAGGTAATGTTTAATTTGAGAGGAAGGAGAAGTATTTAAGTGGCACTTTATTAATATCTTGATGTTAGAATAGTGTATGGTATTCTATTATGGATATTATATTAGACCTTTTGAGATCTTTGTTATTTCTCATTATAATATAATAAAACATTTATTATCTAAACTTATTTTATACAGTAGAATAGAAAAAAAAAGTGCATTAGAAAAAAAATGTGCATTAGTTTTGACTTAGTAGGTTTTATGATAAAAAGTCAAATAGGGAGTGGAGAGATTTAATATTAAAAATAAATTTACCAATTGATACTCAATATGCCGACTGTGAATAGATCCAACCAAACACAGAAAACCTAGCAATATTACATTTCAATTCAAAACATTAAACTGAAACCTCACCAATATTAAAATTTAAGAACCTAACAAAAATACGTTAGCGTTAAAAGATTCAACTTAACTCACAACCCAAATATACTCTCAAATTTTAATGTTTCCATGAAAACATCTAACTTGTACTCCACTTTCTCTTTTAAATTTTTGTAAATATTAAAATTGGGATAGTAGAAAAGTATACGCATAAACATATAAAATTGCATAAGAATAAAACATTAGGTTTATTTCTGATCCGAATAATTAACGGGTATTCATAGATATAATTAGATTAATTTTGGATATCTAAATAGTGTGTCTCATTATATAGAGAGTGAGATATAGATAGAGAGCGAGGAGAGAGAGAGAGAAGCTTATATATAGATATATATATATATACTTTATTTTATCAACGGCCTGATTTTTACTCATCCTTCCATAAATAATATCAATAGTAAAGTCAAGTAATTAATTATTGATTATATTACTTTTTAAATTATTAATTATTATTTATTATATAAAACTAATAATTAGTTACAACTAAGGTAATGTTTAATTTGAGAGGAAGGAGAAGTATTTAAGTGGCACTTTATTAATATCTTGATGTTAGAATAGTGTATGGTATTCTATTATGGATATTATATTAGACCTTTTGAGATCTTTGTTATTTCTCATTATAATATAATAAAACATTTATTATCTAAACTTATTTTATACAGTAGAATAGAAAAAAAAAAGTGCATTAGAAAAAAAATGTGCATTAGTTTTGACTTAGTAGGTTTTATGATAAAAAGTCAAATAGGGAGTGGAGAGATTTAATATTAAAAATAAATTTACCAATTGATACTCAATATGCCGACTGTGAATAGATCCAACCAAACACAGAAAACCTAGCAATATTACCTTTCAATTCAAAACATTAAACTGAAACCTCACCAATATTAAAATTTAAGAACCTAACAAAAATACCGTTAGCGTTTAAAAGATTCAACTTAACTCACAACCCAAATATACTCTCAAATTTTAATGTTTCCATGAAAACATCTAACTTGTACTCCACTTTCTCTTTTAAATTTTTGTAAATATTAAAATTGGGATAGTAGAAAAGTATACGCATAAACATATAAAATTGCATAAGAATAAAACATTAGGTTTATTTCTGATCCGAATAATTAACGGGTATTCATAGATATAATTAGATTAATTTTTGGATATCTAAAATGATTGTCTCATATATATATATCTATATATATATCTATATATATATATATATATTACTTTATTTTATCAATGGCCTGATTTTACTCATCCTTCCATAAATAATATACAATAGTAAAGTCAAGTAATTAATTCTATTGATTATATTACTTTTTAAATTATTAATTATTATTTCTTATATAAACTAATAATTAGTTACAACTAAGGTAATGTTTAATTTGAGAGGAAGGAGAAGTATTTAAGTGGCACTTTATTAATATCTTGATGTTAGAATAGTGAGTGGTATTCTATTATGGATATTATATTAGACCTTTTGAGATCTTTGTTATTTCTCATTATAATATAATAAAACATTTATTATCTAAACTTATTTTATACAGTAGAATAGAAAAAAAAAGTGCATTAGAAAAAAAATGTTCATTAGTTTTTACTTAGTACGTTTTATGATAAAAATGTCAAATAGAGAGTGGAGAGATTTAATATTAAAAAAAATTTACCAATTGATACTCAATATGCCGACTGTGAATAGATCCAACCAAACACAGAAAACCTAGCAATATTACCTTTCAATTCAAAACATTAAACTGAAACCTCACCAATATTAAAATTTAAGAACCTAACAAAAATACCGTAGCGTTTAAAGATTCAACTTAACTCACAACCCAAATATACTCTCCTATTTTAATGTTTCCATGAAAACATCTAACTTGTACTCCACTTTCTCTTTTAAATTTTTGTAAATATTAAAATTGGGATAGTAGAAAAGTTTCAGAGAGTAGATAAAGTTGAGGGATCGTAGAACCGTATACGCATAAACATATAAAATTGCATAAAAATAAAAATATTAGGTTTATTTCTGATCCGAATAATAACGGGTATCATAGATAATAATTAGATTAATTTTTGGATATCTAAATATGTTTGTCTCATATATATATATAATTAGATAGAGATAGTATAGATATTATATATATATATAAGAGATATATAGATAGTATATAAGTATTAGATATACTATAGATACGTGAATTTTATCAATGGCCTGATTTTACTCATCCTTCCATAAATAATATACAATAGTAAAGTCAAGTAATTAATTCTATTGATTATATTACTTTTTAAATTATTAATTATTATTTATTATATAAAACTAATAATTAGTTACAACTAAGGTAATGTTTAATTTGAGAGGAAGGAGAAGTATTTAAGTGGCACTTTATTAATATCTTGATGTTAGAATAGTGTATGGTATTCTATTATGGATATTATATTAGACCTTTTGAGATCTTTGTTATTTCTCATTATAATATAATAAAAAATTTATTATCTAAACTTATTTTATACAGTAGAATAGAAAAAAAAAAAGTGCATTAGAAAAAAAATGTGCATTAGTTTTGACTTAGTAGGTTTTATGATAAAAAGTCAAATAGGGAGTGGAGAGATTTAATATTAAAATAAATTTACCAATTGATACTCAATTATGCCGACTGTGAATAGATCCAACCAAACATAGAAAACCTAGCAATATTACCTTCAATTCAAAACATTAAACTGAAAACCTCACCAATATTAAAATTTAAGAACCTAACAAAAATACCGTAAGCGTTTAAAGATTCAACTTAACTCACAACCCAAATATACTCTCCTATTTTAATGTTTCCATGAAAACATCTAACTTGTACTCCACTTCTCTTTTAAATTTTGTAAATATAAAAATTGGGATAGTGAAAATATACGCATAAACATATAAAATTTGCATAAAAATAAAATATTAGGTTTTATTTCTGATCCGAATAATTAACGGGTATTCATAGATATAATTAGATTAATTTTTGGATATCTAA
>NW_026113736.1:0-6801 GCF_024323335.1 Lathyrus oleraceus
GAATCGGAGGTCCGGAAGTCCTCTAACGGCGGAAAATGCGGAGAATTCTGCATTCTGCTTTGTGTTAGCGCAGGAACTGCTGTTTTGTCTGCGTTAACCGGTTAACCCAGGGTGTTAACCGGTTAACACTGTTACGAATTGAGAATTAGTGTTGTTTTGCCTGCGTTAACCGGTTAACCCATGGCGTTAACCGGTTAACACTGTTAAGTTTTGGGCAGTAAGCGTGTTTTGCCTGCGTTAACCGGTTAACCCAGGACGTTAACCGGTTAACACTGTTGCAGAGTGGAAAAAGTGTAATTATTAAATGTTGTGTGCCTAATTGGTGGTTGCCTATATCGGTGTGTGATATAGTAGGGATTATTTCCCGCTGTTTTGAGCAGTATAGGTATTAGTAGAGTGTGCTAATACTGTGTTTAATTATTTAACATGATACGATGTGTTGATACATGTGTTGATGATGTATGATGATATGCATAATGCTGTGAATGTATATATTATGCATGTATTTGTGGATGGACTGTTGTATGGCTTAGAGTGTGAGCATATGTCCGTTGTGGATTGTTGTTGATGTTACATTGCTAGATGATTAGCGTGCATAGCATAGCCTGTGGG
This sequence comes from Lathyrus oleraceus, assembly GCF_024323335.1. NCBI lineage: Eukaryota > Viridiplantae > Streptophyta > Magnoliopsida > Fabales > Fabaceae > Lathyrus > Lathyrus oleraceus. The sequence continues at coordinate 613 of NW_026113736.1, forward strand.
GCTGTAGCTAATTCCCATGGTGAGGAATTAGTGAGTGAGTCACTAGGTCTCAAATGAGTGGGACTAGTGAGCTTAGTAGCCGTATCTGGATTTGATCGTGAGCTTGAACTATATGTTCAAGAATAGTCGGTACCGCATGTGGTGGATGCTCATTGCATAAATTATGTATGGCGTATAATATGAATGGATGTATTCCAATATTATACGTGTGTGGTGTTGCTATTGAGTATGAATATGAGTTGTATTGGTGTTGAGTATGATGTTTGAGTTGGATTGCCGTTACTGAATGTGCGAATACGATTAGGGTGATTAATGTGTTAAATTACTTAACATGACATTATATTCTATAATGCTTATTATATCAATTGAGGAACTCACCCTTACAACTATTTTTCAGGTAACGAGCAATGAGTTGAGTAGAAGCTAATGCTTGGAGTCTAGTGTAGTCTCCCTAGTGGGTCATGCTCTGATAGATGTAACATCGGGAGGGAACATTTAATTTGTGTTGTTGATGATTGTTGAACCATTTACATGTAGTATGTTACATGTTGAATGATCGATTTGATCTCTATCCGCTGCGTATTGTGCAATTTTATGTTTTTGGTTAATAATGAGCATGACTAAATATTTATGGCAATAGTGTGAAATATTGTGTGACACCCTTGATTGCATATTACTCTGATTGATATGTTGTTATATTTAATTAAATATTGGGGTATTTTAGAAGGGTGTTACATTAGTGGTATCAGAGCATAGTCGGTCGAGTCGAGTCGTAATTATTCTGTTTCCCTTGTACGGTATAGGTGTTGTGTAACCTATCAGTACTCATTGTTTTAGTTTGTTTGGGTTTTCAGAATAGAGATGGCTGGAAGAGGTAGAGATGATGCTGCGATTGCTGAGGCTCTGGGTATGCTAGCTGGAGTACTTGGAGGAAATCCGAATGTTGTGGGAATGGGAGCTGCTCGTCAACTGAGTGAGTTCCAGAAGAACAATCCTCCAATGTTCAAGGGAGCATACGATCCAGATGGCGCTCAGAAGTGGTTAAAGGAGATAGAGAGAATCTTCCGAGTGACTGAGTGTGCCGATAACCAGAAGGTCAGGTTCGGTACGCATATGCTGTCAGAAGAAGTTGATGATTGGTGGGTTGCTACCCGCTGAGTTGGAATCTGCTGGAATGCTGAGATCACTTGGGCGGTGTTCAGAGAGAGATTCTGAGGAAGTTATTTCCAGAGGATGTCAGAGGAAGAAAAGAGATAGAGTTCTTGGAATTGAAGCAGGGTAACAAGTCTGTTACTGAGTATGCTGCTAAGTTCACAGAGCTGTCAAGTATTATACTCCCTATAATGAGGCTGCTAGAATTTTCGAAATGTGTGAAGTTTGAGAACGGGTTGCGTCCTGAGATCAAGCAGGCTATTGGATATCAGCGGATCAGAGTGTTTTCTGACTTGGTTGACTGTTGCAGGATTTTTGAACATGATTCCAAAGCCAGAGCAGAGAGCTATCAACAGAGAGTTGATAGGAAAGGCAAGAATCAGAATGATCGTGGAAAACTGTATGCAGCTGGCAAAGGTTTCCAGAAGCAGAGTGGGATGAAGAGGCCTAGTGGGGGAGACTCTAGTGCCTCTGCTAAGTGTTATAGATGTGGTCGGGCTGGACATCGTGTCCATGAGTGTACCAGTGCTGAGATGAAGTGTTTCAAGTGTGGAAAAGGTGGTCATTTGGCTGCAGAGTGCCGGTTGAAGACTGTAACTTGTTTCAACTGTGGAGAGTTGGGTCATATCAGTCCACAGTGTCCTAAGCCGAAGAAAGAAAATCAGTCAGGAGGCAAGGTCTTTGCTTTATCGGGTTCTGAGACTTCTGCAGATGATCGTTTGATCCGAGGTACGTGTTATATTAATGGCTTTCCTCTTGTAGCTATTATTGACACCGGTGCTACTCATTCCTTTATATCTTTGGATTGTGCTGTGAAACTTAAGTTAGAGATATTTGAGATGCGTGGAAGTATGGTGATTGATACTCCTGTCAAGGGTTCAGTGACTACTACTTCAGTTTGTTTGAATTGTCCTTTGAGTATTTTTGGTAGAGACTTTGGGATAGACCTTGTGTGTCTTCCACTAGTGCAGATTGATGTTATCTTGGGAATGAACTGGTTGGTGTTTAACCGAGTTTCTATCACTGTTTTGATAAGACTGTGATATTTCCTGAGATCGAAGAAGGAAAGAGTTTGTTTCTATCAGCCAGCAGGTGAATGAGGAAGTAGCAGATGGGGCAGAGTTGTTTATGCTGTAGCGACTTTGGGGGCTAAAGATAAACTGGTGATTGCGATCTAGCAGTGGTGTGTGATTTTCCTGATGTGTTTCCTGAAGAAGTGAATGAATTGCCGCCAGAGCGTGAAGTTGAGTTCTCGATTGATTTGGTACCTGGTACTACCGATATCGATGGCTCCGTACCGTATGTCTGCTGTTGAGTTAGCTGAATTGAAGAGTCAGGATGGAAGATCTGTTGGATAAGAAATTTATTCGTCCGAGTGTGTCACCGTGGGGTGCACCAGTGTGTGTGGTTAAGAAGAAGAAGGTACTATGAGGTTTGTGTGTGACTACAGGCAACTGAATAAAGTGACGATCCGAATCGGTATCCTTTGCCGAGGATTGATGTTTGATGGATCGTTGGTTGGTGCGAGTGTGTTCAGCAAGATAGATTTGAGATCTGGGTATCATCAGATACGTGTGAAAACTGAGGATATTCAGAAGACTGCTTTCAGAACAAGGTATGGACATATGAGTATTCTGTAATGCCTTTTGGTGTGACTAATGCGCCTGGAGTATTTATGGAGTATATGAATAGGATTTCCATCCGTACCTAGATAAGTTTGTTGTGGTGTTTATTGATGACATTTTGGTGTATTCGAAATCTGAAGAAGAGCATGCTGAGCATTTTGAGAGTGGTTTTAGAAGTTCTACGAGAAAAGAAGTTATTTGCTAAACTGTCTAAGTGTGAATTTTGGTTAGAAGAGGTTAGTTTTCTTGGTCATGTGATTTCAAGAGGTGGTGTTGCTGTTGATCCTTCTAAGATAGAAGCGGTATCTAAGTGGGAAGCTCCGAAGTCAGTTTCTGAGATAAGGAGTTTTCTTGGACTTGCAGTTATTATAGGAATTCATTGAGGGATTTTCTAAGTTGGCGTTACCGTTGACGATGTTGACTAGAAAGGGACAAGCGTTTGTTTGGGACTCAAAATGTGAAGAAGGTTTCCAAGAGTTAAAGAGAAGGTTGACTACTGCTCCTATTCTGATATTACCGAGTCCGTCGGAATCATTTGAGGTTTACTGTGATGCTTCATTGTTGGGCTTGGGTGGTGTGTTGATGCAGAATAAGCAGGTTATAGCTTATGCTTCGAGACAACTGAAGTTCATGAGAGGAACTATCCGACACACGATTTAGAGTTAGCAGCTGTAGTGTTTGTTCTGAAGTTATGGAGGCATTACTTGTACGGGTCGAGATTTGAGGTTTTCAGTGACCATAAAAGTTTAAGTATTTGTTTGATCAGAAAGAACTGAATATGAGACAGAGAGATGGTTAGAATTTCTGAAGGATTATGACTTTGGTTTGAATTACCATCCGGGTAAAGCAAACGTAGTGGCTGATGCGTTGAGTCGGAAATCATTGCATATGTCTATGTTAATGGTTAAGGAATTGGATTTAATTGAGCAGTTTAGAGACTTGAGTTTGTGTGTGAGAGTACTCACAATAGTGTTAAATTGGGAATGTTGAAGTTAACGAGTGGTATTCTGGATGAGATGAGAAGGTCAGAAATCCGATGTGCTTTTGGTTGATAAGTTGACTTTAGTGAATCAAGGTCAAGGTGGTGAATTCAGAGTTGATGAGAATGGTGTTTTGAAATTTGGTAATCGGGTGTGTATTCCGGAGTTACCGAACTTAAGAAGAGTATTCTTGAGGAAGGACATCGTAGTGGCTTGAGTATTCATCCTGAGCTACGAAGATGTATCATGATTTGAAAAAGTTATTTTGGTGGCCGGGAATGAAAAGAGAAATTGCGAGTTTTGTTTATTCCTGTTTGACTTGTCAGAAGTCAAAGATTGAGCATCAGAAGCCGTCTGGGCTAATGCAACCGTTGGCTATTCCAGAGTGGAAGTGGGATAGTATCAGTATGGATTTGTTTCTGGTTTACCGAGGGACAATAAGAATTTGAAGCTATTTTGGGTGATTGTTGACAGATTGACAAAATCGGCTCATTTCATTCCGATCAGAATGGATTATCCGTTAGAGAGATTAGCCGAGTTGTATATTGAGAAGATTGTAAGTTTGCATGGTATTCCGTCGAGTATTGTTTCGGACAGAGATCCTAGATTTACATCGAAGTTCTGGGAAGGTTTGCAGAGGGCTTTGGGAACTAAGCTGAGATTGAGTTCTGCATATCATCCGCAGACTGATGGTCAGACTGAGAGGACGATTCAGTCACTAGAGGATCTTTTGAGGGCTTGTGTTTGGAAAAGGGAGGTGCTTGGGATTGTTATTACCTTTGATTGAGTTTACCTACAACAATAGTTTTCATTCGAGCATTGGTATGGCACCGTTTGAAGCTTTGTATGGTAGGAGATGTCGGACACCTTTATGTTGGTATGAGTCCGGTGAGAGTGCTGTGGTTGGACCGGAGATTGTTCAACAGACTACGGAAAAGATTAAGATGATTCAGGAGAAGATGAGAATTGCTCAGAGTCGTCAGAAGAGTTATCATGATAAGAGGAGGAAGTCACTTTTTCCAAGAGGGAGATCATGTTTTCTTCGTGTTACTCTCGAAACTGGTGTTGGTCGAGCTTTGAAGTCGAAGAAGTTGACAACCTCGATTTATTGGTCCTTATCAGATTTTGGAGAGGATAGGGGAGGTAGCCTATCGTGTCGCTTTAACCAACGCCGTCGCTTGCGAATTTGCATGAGGTTTTTCATGTGTCTCAGTTGAGGAGGTACATTCCTGATCCGTCGCATGTAGTCCAAAGTAGATGATGTACAGGTGAGAGATACCTGACTGTTGAAACATCACCTATGAGATCGAGGATCGAGAGTTGAAGCAGTTGCGGGGTAAAGAGATTGCCTGGTGAAGGTAGCTTGGGAGGACCAGCAGGTTGCAATGTGACTTGGGAACTTGAGAGTAAGATGAAGGAGTCTTACCCAGAGTTGTTCGCTTGAGGTATGTTTTCGAGGACGAAAACTCTTTTAGTGGGGGAGAGTTGTAACACCCCTATAATAATATGAATTATTAAATTAAGTTAAAATATATTTATTAATTTAATTAGATAATTGGATTATTATTATTATTATTATTTTGGAATTATATTATTATTATTATTGGAATAATAATTAGTTGGAAAATATATAAGTTGGAATAAGGAAAAGAGTTTCATTTTGGAAAATAAGGTTTTCACGTGAAACACAGAGAAGCGATTGAGAAAGAGGAAAAAGGGAAAGAGGCAGCAAGAGAAGAGGGTTGAAGAAGAAAGAGCTTGGAGCTTAAAGATTTCCGCCGGATTAACTCAGGTAAGGGGTTTATCGTCGTTTAATGGTATTATGGGTTAGCATGTAATGGGTAGTGATAAACCTTGAATTGACCCTAATTGGGATTTAATGCTGAAAATGATGTTGGATAACTGTGTTAAAAACTGTAATTGAATCGATAAGGTGGTGTGTAAATTACTGGACGTAGAGCTTTTTAACGAATTGGAATCGGAGGTCCGGAAGTCCTCTAACGGCGGAAAATGCGGAGATTCTGCATTCTGCTTTGTGTTAGCGCAGGAACTGCTGTTTTGTCTGCGTTAACCGGTTAACCCAGGGTGTTAACCCGTTAACACTGTTACGAATTGAGAATTAGTGCTGTTTTGGCCTGCGTTAACCGGTTAAACCCAGGGCGTTAACCGGTTTAACACTGATAAGTTTTTGGGCAGTAAGCGTGTTTTGCCTTGCGTATACCCTTAACCCAGGGCGTTAACCGTTTAACACTGTTGCAGAGTGGAAAAAGTGTTAATAAAATGTTGTGGTGCCTAATTGGTGGTTGCCTATTCGGTGTGGTGATATAATTAGGGATTATTTCCCGCTGTTTTGAGCAGTATAGTATTAGTAAGTGTGCTAATACTGTGTGTTAATTATTTGACATGATAACGATGTGTTGATACATGTGTTG
>NW_026113737.1:0-6788 GCF_024323335.1 Lathyrus oleraceus
AATTAAAATAAAAGAAAGGTCAAACTTGAAAATCACTTCAAATCAACTTTGAAAAGTCCAAGTGATTTATCCCAAGTTTAACAAGGTCAAACAAAGTTTGACAAAAATTTCAGCATTTTTTAAAGTCAGAAACTATTTTAATCAATTAAAAATGAATAAAAATACCTAATTGAACTAAAATCTCAAATAAATCCCAAATCAATTTAAAAATTGATGAGAATATTTTTCATAGATCTATCATCATTCAAAGAGGTTGAGAAAATATTTTTGTATTTTTTGAATATCAAAAACTATTTAAAATGAATTAAAAATAACCAGAAAGGAGAAAATTCATGAAAAATATCAAATGATGAAATAAAAAATATTAAAAAACAGAAATAGAAACTAGAAATTATTTGGGAAATAATGCAATTGGTCCCATAATTTTTGGATTAAAAATGAAAGAGATATTGATTTTTGAAAAAATGGAATTTAAGAAAATAAAAAAAATTAGAAATTGGAAAAAACGAGAGCCCTTGGATCTGAGCTCATTAATTGAGCTGGCAGATCCAAGGATCCAGAGGCGCGCGCTCATGGTAATCCACGGTCAATGCAATCACATGGAAACCAAAGAAAAGTCATAATAAGCAATGGTCAGGATTCGATCTGGGAAACACATCCAATGGCCAGAATTCAAACTGGCAACAAGCGGCCACCGGAGCCACCTTCTTCTCCGGTGAGCCTCCAGATTCCGGTCAATTTTGCAGGTTTTCAAACCTTAATGAAAATGCACGATCCTTATACCAAAATGAAGTTGGGGTGATGTACATCACCCCTGTAACCTTGAATCACACTCAAGATTCCTATAAATGGAGAAATCTGAGGTGGAAGATTCAGGTATGCAAAATGCAGATCAAGGAAAAGCAAAATTGAAGCTACCACTAGCTTGCCTCTCAAGTGAGGACTTCAGAAAACATTTTGGCCAAGCAAATAGATCACAGAAATGAGAGATTCGAAGAAAATACCAGTTGAAGAGTAAGCTTGATTTTTGGAGAATTGGACTTGATTCTTTGCTTGCTTTGCCAAAACAGAAGATCAGTGAGATGAATGCTGAAGGTTTAGAAGCTCTAGATCCAAGGATTCAACCAGATGTAGTTGAATTTTGGATCTAAAAAAAATCGAGAGAAATGAACTAGCTTCTTTAGTGATGGTTATGGAGAGAATTCTGCAGCACTTCAGGTTGAATCAGGTGTGTGAAATGAATGGAATGAGGTCTCTATTTATAGAGGAAGTGGCAAGGAGAATGTGATCAATCCGTGTGTATGGCATGTGGAGCTTCATTGCATGGCTTGCATGATCATGCACAAGGCCCAAAAACAATGCCAAATGAATTCTGAGCATCAACCAAGTGAAATTGGACGTGTGACTTGCAAGGCAATTGCTTATGTACCAAGATTTCAAGTGAATTCCTCATTTGTACCTAAACATTCATCTCTTCGAAAGTCTCAATGAAAAAATCCAAACATGATCATGTGAGTAATGGTTAGAAAGGTCTTGATGTAAGGAACAATTGTTATGTTGGGAAAAAATCCATTTGAAGCGTGGAAATTTATGAAATTTGAGTTTAAAGTGCAAGGTGCATGACATGTCAAGGCAAGGTTTCTAAAATTGGCCAATTTTCAAGCCCCTCTGTTTTGATGATGCAAGCCTCAAATAGAAAAACCTCCAACCTAAAAGTTATATATCTTTTCAAGACAATCAAAATGGACTTAAAGTTTGCATCATTTGGATTTTTGATGAAAGAGTTATGGCACTTGAAGTTGGACTTTTTTCCTTTAATGCCTTTGGTCAAAAAGGACCTATAATGTTTTGCATTATCACATGTATTCCCTTTGGGATTTTGAAACTTTGTTCAACATAACATTTGAAGTATACATCTTAAGATTTCCAATTCATTTGATCCCACCTCAAAATCATAAAAAATGAATGAGTTGTGTCCTTGGAAGTTGACCCAAATTAGGGTTTTAGTCAAAATGACCTATAATGTTTTGGAATGGATGATGACCTTCCAAGCTTCAAATAAAATTTTGATGAACATGAAAGTTGTTCCTATTGTCCTTAAGAACACGTTTCTTTTGGAATCATCTCCATTTGACCAAAACATCAAAAGGTAGGTCTCAGTGCATTTCAAAATAGTCAGATGAATTGACTAATCAACTTCTCAAGTCCACAACCCATATCTTGATGAATTGATGATTGGGGACACTCAAATAAGTTCAAATATGCATGAAATAATGAGTTAAAGAACTCCCCTTGATTATATTTGACCATGGGCTGAGGTTGCTTCATGAGCAAGGCATTATGATGCACAGATGAATTAGGGTTTCTCTGAAGAACAAACCTCAAACCCTTTGTCTTAATTTGATCAAAATGATGGATTGAGATGCTAGGGAGGCATATTTGATGGATGAGAGCTTTGGGAACCATTACCAGGCTTGCTTTCATCTTCTCTTGGCCATATTATTGCACAAAGGATCTCCTAGAAGCTTTTGACCTTGTGATTGCTCAAGCTACAAACAAAGATGTTAGTGACATATTTTTGTGCTTTTGGTTAGTAAACAAAATAAGAAAAGCAATGATATATAAATCAAGCATGCTTGGTGATCTCACACCACTCACAAGGAGTCTCACCCAAAGGTAAAGGGAACCAAGATGCTAATGATCCTTGAGGCTATGCAAATGAAACGTTATGATGCCATGAGGATCTTAGGGCCAAAATTGGGGTTTTACATATGCCCCTATTTAAGGTCATTCTATCCGGAGAAGTGAAGGTTAAAATCTTCATTTCGACGAGGTAGAATGGGCTTAAATAATAACAAAGAGACGAATTTTGGTCCCTAAGAGACCTCATGATGCAAATGTATGCAGAATGGTAACACTTTGTGGGGATATGTGTCCACAAAGGTAAAGATCAAGAAGAAATTGAAATTCCATATGAGTAATATGCTCATAAAATGGGACAGAGACTCTGGGGACTCTAATGGGGATAAGAAGGAAATGCGTGAGCAGGGCACGACTCAAAGCTTGGGGAGCAGAATCCGAAGGGAATCAATCCATTGGAAAGACTCGAGCCGACTCGAAGATGCCCGTATTGGGGAATATGCCAATACAACAAAAGCTAACCACAACGGTACTTCGGATAAAAATCCGACGTGGACGATCCACTAAGGGACTTCGCTAGGGATGTCCAAAAGACAGACCTTCCTGGGGAAGTAGCGGGATGAGGTATTACCGGTTACTGGGTAATAAGCTCAAAGAGACAGGTGATCTGAACACCGGCATAAGGGTGGGAGATACAACATGTTCGGGAAGAATGAATATCTAAGACCGATATAAGGGTGAGAGATAGATATCTCTCACCCTTATATCGGTCTTAGATATTCATTCTTCCCGAACATGTTGTATCTCCCACCCTTATGCCGGTGTTCAGATCACCTGTCTCTTTGAGCTTATTACCCAGTAACCGGTAATACCTCATCCCGCTACTTCCCCAGGAAGGTCTGTCTTTTGGACATCCCTAGCGAAGTCCCTTAGTGGATCGTCCACGTCCGGATTTTTATCCGAAGTACCCGTTGTGGTTAGCTTTTGTTGTATTGGCATATTCCCCAATACGGGCATCTTCGAGTCGGCTCGAGTCTTTCCAATGGATTGATTCCCTTCGGATTTCTGCTCCCCAAGCTTTGAGTCGTGCCCTGCTCACGCATTTCCTTCTTATCCCCATTAGAGTCCCCAGAGTCTCTGTCCCATTTTATGAGCATATTACTCATATGGAATTTCAATTTCTTCTTGATCTTTACCTTTGTGGACACATATCCCCACAAAGTGTTACCATTCTGCATACATTTGCATCATGAGGTCTCTTAGGGACCAAAATTCGTCTCTTTGTTATTATTTAAGCCCATTCTACCTCGTCGAAATGAAGATTTTAACCTTCACTTCTCCGGATAGAATGACCTTAAATAGGGGCATATGTAAAACCCCAATTTTGGCCCTAAGATCCCTCATGGCATCATAACGTTTCATTTGCATAGCCTCAAGGATCATTAGCATCTTGGTTCCCTTTACCTTTGGGTGAGACTCCTTGTGAGTGGTGTGAGATCACCAAGCATGCTTGATTTATATATCATTGCTTTTCTTATTTTGTTTACTAACCAAAAGCACAAAAATATGTCACTAACATCTTTTGTTTGTAGCTTGAGCAATCACAAGGTCAAAAGCTTCTAGGAGATCCTTTGTGCAATAATATGGCCAAGAGAAGATGAAAGCAAGCCTGGTAATGGTTCCCAAAGCTCTCATCCATCAAATATGCCTCCCTAGCATCTCAATCCATCATTTTGATCAAATTAAGACAAAGGGTTTGAGGTTTGTTCTTCAGAGAAACCCTAATTCATCTGTGCATCATAATGCCTTGCTCATGAAGCAACCTCAGCCCATGGTCAAATATAATCAAGGGGAGTTCTTTAACTCATTATTTCATGCATATTTGAACTTATTTGAGTGTCCCCAATCATCAATTCATCAAGATATGGGTTGTGGACTTGAGAAGTTGATTAGTCAATTCATCTGACTATTTTGAAATGCACTGAGACCTACCTTTTGATGTTTTGGTCAAATGGAGATGATTCCAAAAGAAAACGTGTTCTTAAGGACAATAGGAACAACTTTCATGTTCATCAAAATTTTATTTGAAGCTTGGAAGGTCATCATCCATTCCAAAACATTATAGGTCATTTTGACTAAAACCCTAATTTTGGGTCAACTTCCCAAGGACACAACTCATTCATTTTTTATGATTTTGAGGTGGGATCAAATGAATTGGAAATCTTAAGATGTATACTTCAAATGTTATGTTGAACAAAGTTTCAAAATCCCAAAGGGAATACATGTGATAATGCAAAACATTATAGGTCCTTTTTGACCAAAGGCATTAAAAGGAAAAAAAGTCCAACTTCAAGTGCCCATAACTCTTTCATCAAAAATCCAAATGATGCAAACTTTAAGTCCATTTGATTGTCTTGAAAGATATATAACTTTTAGGTTGGAGGTTTTTCTATTTGAGGCTTGCATCATCAAAACAGAGGGCTTGAAAATTGGCCAATTTTAGAAACCTTGCCTTGACATGTCATGCACCTTGCACTTTAAACTCAAATTTCATAAATTTCCACGCTTCAAATGGATTTTTTCCCAACATAACAATTGTTCCTTACATCAAGACCTTTCTAACCATTACTCACATGATCATGTTTGGATTTTTTCATTGAGACTTTCGAAGAGATGAATGTTTAGGTACAAATGAGGAATTCACTTGAAATCTTGGTACATAAGCAATTGCCTTGCAAGTCACACGTCCAATTTCACTTGGTTGATGCTCAGAATTCATTTGGCATTGTTTTTGGGCCTTGTGCATGATCATGCAAGCCCATGCAATGAAGCTCCACATGCCATACACACGGATTGATCACATTCTCCTTGCCACTTCCTCTATAAATAGAGACCTCATTCCATTCATTTCACACACCTGATTCAACCTGAAGTGCTGCAGAATTCTCTCCATAACCATCACTAAAGAAGCTAGTTCATTTCTCTCGATTTTTTTTAGATCCAAAATTCAACTACATCTGGTTGAATCCTTGGATCTAGAGCTTCTAAACCTTCAGCATTCATCTCACTGATCTTCTGTTTTGGCAAAGCAAGCAAAGAATCAAGTCCAATTCTCCAAAAATCAAGCTTACTCTTCAACTGGTATTTTCTTCGAATCTCTCATTTCTGTGATCTATTTGCTTGGCCAAAATGTTTTCTGAAGTCCTCACTTGAGAGGCAAGCTAGTGGTAGCTTCAATTTTGCTTTTCCTTGATCTGCATTTTGCATACCTGAATCTTCCACCTCAGATTTCTCCATTTATAGGAATCTTGAGTGTGATTCAAGGTTACAGGGGTGATGTACATCACCCCAACTTCATTTTGGTATAAGGATCGTGCATTTTCATTAAGGTTTGAAAACCTGCAAAATTGACCGGAATCTGGAGGCTCACCGGAGAAGAAGGTGGCTCCGGTGGCCGCTTGTTGCCAGTTTGAATTCTGGCCATTGGATGTGTTTCCCAGATCGAATCCTGACCATTGCTTATTATGACTTTTCTTTGGTTTCCATGTGATTGCATTGACCGTGGATTACCATGAGCGCGCGCCTCTGGATCCTTGGATCTGCCAGCTCAATTAATGAGCTCAGATCCAAGGGCTCTCGTTTTTTCCAATTTCTAATTTCTGTTTTTATTTTCTTAAATTCCATTTTTTCAAAAATCAATATCTCTTTCATTTTTAATCCAAAAATTATGGGACCAATTGCATTATTTCCCAAATAATTTCTAGTTTCTATTTCTGTTTTTTAATATTTTTTATTTCATCATTTGATATTTTTCATGAATTTTCTCCTTTCTGGTTATTTTTAATTCATTTTAAATAGTTTTTGATATTCAAAAAATACAAAAATATTTTCTCAACCTCTTTGAATGATGATAGATCTATGAAAAATATTCTCATCAATTTTTAAATTGATTTGGGATTTATTTGAGATTTTAGTTCAATTAGGTTATTTTTATTCATTTTAATTGATTAAAATAGTTTCTGACTTTAAAAAATGCTGAAATTTTTGTCAAACTTTGTTTGACCTTGTTAAACTTGGGATAAATCACTTGGACTTTTCAAAGTTGATTTGAAGTGATTTTCAAGTTTGACCTTTCTTTTATTTTTAAT
>NW_026113738.1:0-6773 GCF_024323335.1 Lathyrus oleraceus
CATACAACAAACATCTTCCATGAAATAACAGCACCTGTAACCACAACCCTGTAACAATCAGACTGTCATTCTGACATCTGCTTCAATATCAACATTCAGAATTTCCTTCTGACATCTCCTTCCCGGGGGGAACATTCAGACTCTTCCTTCCGGGTCTGTTAAACATTTAACATTCAAACCTCCTTCTGACATCTCCTTCAATATCACCTGTACAACATAGAGCTTGCACAGAACACTTGACATCTCCTCCAACATCTCAGAACAGAACACCATTCTGTCTTACATCAGACATCTCCTCCAACATCTCAGAACAGAACATCATAGAACATCATTCTATTCAACATCATTAGCTGTTATCTGTTTAGCCTAGCTAGCTACATGTTATCTGTTTAGCCTAGCTAGCTACATCACACTGCAGATCTCCACTTAAACACTTCTCCCCCTTTAGTCAAATTGACCAAGGTGACCATTAGACAAAATAAATGTCAATTAGCCTAGCAGAAATGTTACAACAGATGTTATAACATTAAAAATGTTAAAACATAATTTTAGGGAGATACAACCATCATCATACACAGTTTGACAGCTGAGATAATGAGAAATCCATGGATCTCATTAAGATCCCAAATCTTACATCAACAGAAACAAACATCCAAGCTTCCAAAACAGTCATAACACATCCAGAACAGCACACATGTCATCATAACATGAGGACCATCACCACAACTTAGTCTGATGAGGTAGCATCTTATTCACTTTCAGATTCAGAACTGCCACTAGATTGATCTTGAGAATTAGACCTCTCACTTGAGTATGGGCATCTAACTCCTTGGCTTCACCATCTTCCATATGGACGGAAATGTTGTCCAAATGCACAGCTGCAACCTTAGCTGGAGACTTTCTAACAGTTTGCCTTTTAACAGGTGAGATGTCTGGGACATCGTCTTCACATCATCTTCAGAATCAAAGCTTTCTCTGATTTTCCTCTTCTGAACCTCTACTTTACTCCATGATTTAGAGGACCTACAACAGCAGCCTTCCTACTAGTTCTAGCTGTCAACATCTCAGCCACAGTCTTGCCTTTCCTGTTTTCATTTCTTTGCAACACTTGGTTTCAAGTGATGAACCAAGGTGTCATCTTCCTCTTTCTGAACTCTCTTCCTCCAAATCAATTACTCTCTCAGCAGTGTCATGCTTCTTTCTTGGCCATTCTTTGACTTGACCAGCAGTGATTGTCCTACAGACTTCATTGTCTGTGGCTTCTAACTCACAGCTCCTTCTGTTCCTCTCCCTAGGAACTTATTCATTATAGTTGAGGAGAACCTTACACACCTTCTTCTCACAAGACCTTGCAGAATTCTTTGTTAATTTATTTATTTAACTTTTTTTTAAATTGTATTTATAAAATTATATTGCTCAAAATATCCTCGGGATATTCACCACAAACTCCTCCCTAAACCTTCAAAACATTGGGGTAATGCATTAACTGTTTTCATCAAACCAACAAACTGATTAATTCCATAACCTCCTTCCCTTCTACAGCCTCCTTCCCTAGCTCCCTTTCTACGACAACTCTCCTCTGTATAATCAATTTCCACTTTAATTGCTATATATTCTCATGAATACAAATCCCCAATTTCCTCTCTTAACATTCAAACAGATTAGCATTCAAAGCTTTTCTAAATATGTCAACTAATTGCATTTCAGTAGTAACATGCTTCAGTGCTATGATTTTCTCTTCCACAAGTTCTCTAATAAAGTGATGAAAATATCAATGTGCTTTGTCCTGCTGTGCTGAACAGATTTTTGGAAATAGTTGTAGCACTCAGGTTGTCACAGTACACTGTCCTGACATCTTGTGTGACATTGTGTTCAGTCACCATTAGTTTCAACCAACCCTGTTGAGAACAGCTACTTCCAACTGCTATGTATTCAGCTTGATATATAGCACAAACACCATTTTCATCTTTGAATACTTTCGAATGTGTAGGAGCAGGAGTCATTGCACTCTTCATGCCAATCTTCTTAACCTTATTCTTGGCACATTTGCTTTAAGATAGTAAAATAGACTCTTCTATCTGCTTGACTTGTAGCCCAAGTCCAACAAAGCTCTTCCCAACTTCAGACTGCATTTGATGAGCAACATGTTCTACCATCTGATCTGACCTCCTACCAAACCCAATATTATCCATAGCTGTTTGAGCCACCATGAGCTTTTCTCCTTGAGGTTTCAGACAACAATCTTTGAAGATTTCAACCACATCAGATTTTTTTTTGGTCCAGATGTATCTGGAGAAATCATCCACCACTGCAAACTTCTTTCCACCAAGGTTTTTCACTTGCATGGGTTCCATCAACTTCATATTGAGGAGTTTCAACCCTTTGGAAGTGATGTTAAGTCTGAGTTTCTGGTGTGACATCCTTGTCTGACATTTCCCACAGACTTTCAATTTGGAGTTTCTCTAGCAGATATAATCAACTTCATCCCTTTCTCCTTGACTGAGGTACATTTTGAGGAGTAACTAATTTGAGAGTTCCACATGAATGGTTGTCTTTGTTTCTGACTCCTTCCATGATTACTTCACTTTCTTTGTTGGTAATCAGATTCAGTTTTAGTGAATTAACATTTAGACCTTGGTCACATAGTTGACTGATGCTTATTAGATTTGCAGTCAGCCCTTAACCAGTAGAACTTGTCAAGTTTAGGCACTCCAGGACAATCAAGCTTGCCTATCCCCTTTATTTCACCCTTTGCTCCATCACCAAAGGTTACATATCTTATGGCATAAGGATGAAGTCCAGATATCAGGTCTTTGTTTCCATCATGTGTTTGGAACATCCACTATCAAAATACCATTCTTCTTTGGCTAAGACTCTGAGGGAATGTGAGCTATTAGACTTGTAACATAGTCTTAGAACTCATTGCTTCTTGTTGACAGGCCTGTGTGTGTTTGGGTCTGTGTGATAGTGAGTCTGATGATGAACCGGCTATGATAACCCTACGCTTATAGCATAAGGGCTTCAGGTGACCAAATTTCCCACAGTAATGGCATCTCCATCTTTGGTATTTCCCTTTCTGCTGTCTTCTCTTCTGATGTTGTGACATATGATGTGACATCATAGTTTGCTTTTATTATGGCTGCATTTGGTTTGGCTTGAGGTTTGCAACCAGTGTAACTGTACTCAGGCTTAGATTCATTATAACCTAATGCCTGATTTGTCTCCTGTTATTTTTCCAGTTTGGAGAATCTTGTCTAGGGAGTCAGATCCATTGTTTAACATTCTTACATACTTGGTTATCTCTTCTAGTTTCAAGAACATAGCTTCAGTTTTTAATTTGGCGATGATTTCCACATGGTCTGTGTCGCGGCGGGATTTTTCACGAGATTAAGTATTGATTGAACTTAACCCGTTTGAAAAATATTTTAAATGCAAGAGTCGCCACCGTCTTTTATTTTATCCAAAAAGAGGAAGGGAAAAATGATAAATAAAGAGACGGTGGGGGTTTGCAAAGGGAAGGTATTAGCACAACATCTGTTTACTCCACAAAACTCTTTCTTATGTTTAAATGCTTGCGCGCTTTGATCGTTTGGGGAGATGAGAAAAAAACTTGATTTTATTGCTTTTGGACTCTAAACTAGAAAGAGATAACCAAGTATGTAAGAATGTTAACAATGGATCTGACTCCCTAGACAAGATTCTCCAAACTGGAAAAATCACAGGAGACAAATCAGCATTAGGTATATGAATCTAAACCTAAATGCAGCCATAATAAAGCAAACCTATGATGTCACATCATATGTCACAACATCAGAAGAGAAGACAGCAGAAAGGGAATACCAAAGATTGAGATGCCATTACTGTGGGAAATTTGGTCACCTGAAGCCCTTCTGCTATAAGCTGTATGGTTATCATAGCCGGTTCATCATCAGACTCACTATCAACCCAGACCCAACAACACAGGCCTGTCAACAAGAAGCAATGAGTTCCTAAGACTAATGTTACAAGTCTAATAGCTCCATTCCCCTCAGAGTCTTAGCCAAAGAAGAATGGTATTTGATAGTGGATGTTCCAAACACATGACTGGAAACAAAGACCTGATATCTGGACTTCATCCTTATGCATAAGATATGTAACCTTTGGTGATGGAGCAAAGGGTGAAATCAAGGGATAGGCAAGCTTGATTGTCCTGGAGTGCCTAAACTTGACAAGGTTCTACTGGTTAAGGGCTTGACTGCAAATCTAATACGCATCAGTCAACTATGTGACCAAGGTCTAAATGTTAACTTCACTAAAACTGAATGTCTGATTACCACAAAGAAAGTGAAGTAATCATGGAAGGAGTCAGAACCAAAGACAACTATTACATGTGGAACTCTCAAATTAGTTACTCCTCAAAATGTACCTCAGTCAAGGAGAAAGGGATGAAGTTGATTATATCTGCTAGAGAAACTCCAAATTGAAAGTCTGTGGGAAATGTCAGACAAGGATGTCACACCAGAAACTCAGACTTAACATCACTTCCAAAGGGTGAAACTCCTCCATATGAAGTTGATGGAACCCATGCAAGTGGAAAACCTTGGTGGAAAGAAGTTTGCAGTGGTGGATGATTTCTCCAGATACATCTGGACCAAAACAAATCTGATGTGGTTGAAATCTTCAAAGATTGTTGTCTGAAACCTCAAGGAGAAAAGCTCATGGTGGCTCAAACAGCTATGGATAATATTGGGTTTGGTAGGAGGTCAGATCAGATGGTAAACATGTTGCTCATCAAATGCAGTCTGAAGTTGGAAACAAACAAAAAAAAACATAACGAAAAAAGAGAAGAGCTTTGTTGGACTTGGGCTACAAGTCAAGCAGATAGAAGAGTCTATTTTACTATCTTAAAGCAAATGTGCCAAGAATAATGTTAAGAAGATTGGCATGAAGAGTGCAATGACTCCTGCTCCTACACATTCGAAGTATTCAAAGATGAAAATGGTGTTTGTGCTATATATCAAGCTGAATACATAGCAGTTGGAAGTAGCTGTTCTCAACAGGGTTGGTTGAAACTAATGGTGACTGAACACAATGTCACACAAGATGTCAGACAGTGTACTGTGACAACCTGAGTGCTACAACTATTTCCAAAAATCCTGTTCAGCACAGCAGGACAAAGCACATTGATATTTTTCATCACTTTATTAGAGAACTTGTGGAAGAGAAAATCATAGCACTGAAGCATGTTACTACTGAAATGCAATTAGTTGACATATTTAGAAAAGCTTTGAATGCTAATCTGTTTGAATGTTTAAGAGGAAAATTGGGGATTTGTATTCATGAGAATATATAGCAATTAAAGTGGAAATTGATTATACAGAGGAGAGTTGTCGTAGAAAGGGAGCTAGGGAAGGAGGCTGTAAAGGAAGGAGGTTATGGAATTAATCAAGTTTGTTGGTTTGATGAAACAGTTAATGCATTACCCCAATGTTTTGAAGGTTTAGTGGAGGAGTTTGTGGTGAATATCCCAGAGGATATTTCTGACAAGAATAACAAGAATTCTGCAAGGTCTTTGTGAGAAGAAGGTGTGTAAGGTTCTCCTCAACTATAATGAATAAGTTCCTAGGGAGAGGAACAGAAGGATCTGTTGAGTTAGAAGCCACAGACAATGAAGTCTGTAGGACAATCACTGCTGGTCAAGTCAAAGAATGGCCAAGAAAGAAGCATGACACTGCTGAGAGAGTAATTGATTTGGAGGAAGAGAGTTCAGAAGAGGAAGATGACACCTTGGTTCATCACTTGAACAAGTGTTGCAAAGAAAATGAAAACCAGGAAAGGCAAGACTGTGGCTGATATGTTGACAGCTAGAACTAGTAGGAAGGCTGCTTTGTAGGTCCTTCTAAATCATGGAGTAAAGTAGAGGTTCAGAAGAGGAAAATCAGAGAAAGCTTGATTCTGAAGATGATGTTGAAGACGATGTCCCAGACATCTCACCTGTTAAAAGGCAAACTGTTATAAAGTCTCCAGCTAAGGTTGCAGCTGTGCATTTGGACAACATTTCCGTCCATATGGAAGATGGTGAAGCAAGGAGTTAGATGCCCATACCTCAAGTGAGAGGTCTAATTCTCAAGATCAATCTAGTGGCAGTTCTGAATCTGAAAGTGAATAAGATGCTACCTCCATCAGACTAGTTGTGTGATGGTCCTCATTTTATGATGACATGTGTGCTGTTCTGGATGCTGTTATGACTGTTTTGGAAGCTTGGATGTTTTGTTTCTGTTGATGTAAGATTTGGGATCTTAATGAGATCCATGGATTTCTCATTATCTCAGCTTTCACAACTGTGTATGATGATGGTTTGTATCTCCTAAAAATTATGTTTTAACATTTTTAATGTTATAAATCTGTTGTAACATTCTCTGCTAGGCTATTGACATTTATTTGTCTAATTGGTCACCTTTGTCAATTTTGACTAAAAGGGGAGAAGTGTTTAAGTGGAGATCTGCAGTGCTGATGTACCTAGCTAGGCTAAACAGATAACATGTAGCTAGCTAGGCTAAACAGATACAGCTAATGATGTTGAATAAATGATGTTCTATATGTTC
Source organism: Lathyrus oleraceus (assembly GCF_024323335.1). Lineage (NCBI taxonomy): Eukaryota > Viridiplantae > Streptophyta > Magnoliopsida > Fabales > Fabaceae > Lathyrus > Lathyrus oleraceus. The sequence continues at coordinate 6,585 of NW_026113738.1, forward strand.
TGTTCGAGATGTTGGAGGAGATTCTGATGTAGACAGAAGGTGTCATCTGTTCTGAGATGTCAGAAGGAGTTCTGAATGTTAACATTGAAGGAGATGTCAGAAGGAATTCTGAATGTTATATTGAAGCAGATGCCAAATGACAGTCGATTGTTACAGTGTTGTGGTTACAGTGCTGTTATTTTCATGGAA
>NW_026113739.1:0-6763 GCF_024323335.1 Lathyrus oleraceus
TTCATCGTGCGAGCATACAAGTTAATGTTTAAACGAAAGAATTTGACTTAAACCCTATTCTATAAAATCAACCAGCAAGCACTTCTTTTTTACCGAACTTCGATACTAGAATTTTTTGATTGAACCTGAGAATACGTAAGCACGTGGTTTTGAAACCCTAACGAGCGCACTAATAAAAAATTAACTTTTTCTTTCCCTTTTTTAAATATTTTAATAACTAGAATAGATAATTGCAATTATTATTCAGCAGACATTTTGACCCTAAACTATAGGAGGTTCTAGTTGAGTACAATAGATGTGAGGATTGTTAATACCTTCCCCTCGCATAACCGAATCCCGAACCTGATTTGGTTGCGATGACCATCTTATCATCTTTCCTTAGGGTTTTATTGTTATTTTCCATTTCCTTAGAATAAATAAAATTCGGTGGCGACTATGTTAGTCATCCGCTAGCGTGCGATGCGCTCATAAGGTCGTATTTTTCTATAGGCGACAGAGAGCATGATTTGCTTTTAAGATATAAAAGATATCTTTGGAGTCAGTTTTATGCAATTTTGCTATAGTATACTTTCAAATTAAACCTTGCTTCAATTATGTCTTTTGAGTGTTGTAACATGTCTGATTCACGTTGTTTAAACAAAGTGCAACAGACTCAAAATTCAATTTTAACCCCCATTTCTCCTTCTGATGATCTCCATTCCTACGGTAAATTAATTCGACACACACATTCAAATTTCAAGAGAAACTTGAAATTGCAAAGGTGAAGATATGATGGCTCGAGAACTAATGACGATTTTTTTGAGATGACAATCACCTATTTTGCTTTCTTTTTTTTTTTTCTCATTTTTTTATATGGTAATCACATAATCTTGTGTTTTATTTTTGGAAAATTTACACCAGAAGTTCTTTAAGTTAGTTTTTTATAACAAGTTGGTCCTTTAAATTTTTTTGTAACAACTTGGTCCTTTAGGGTGACTTCTATATCATTTTTCTCATATTTTGAACATTTAAAAATGTGTGACTGTTGAGTTTCTGGTTTCCTCTATAGTTTTATACCATTCAAATAATTGCATACAAAATTAACACATTCACTTTATTAAAAAGGGTAACAATGCACACATTTTGTAACTTAAAGGACTAAGTTATACAAAAAAACTTAAAGGGTCAACCTGTTACTCAAAATAACTTAAAGGACCTCTAGTATATTTTTCCTTTTTTTGTTAAAGATTTTGGTGACCTTTTTTAATTATTTTTTTGCTTTTCTTTTTTTTTTCTTCGATTTTTCATATCTCATTCTTTTTGGAACAATTTTCATAAAATTTGTTCTTTTGGTTTGATTTTGTTAAAAAGGTAGTGACTTCCATGTTAATGGTTAGTGAGGAACAATCACTATAATTTTTTGGATTTTCACGACTTCTCTAACACTATATGACGTGTGTGATGAAGAGATGTGGTTGAACCTTTCATTATAAGGTGTACGCATGGGATGATTATCTTGAAGTTTGAATGCATAGTGAAACTAACTGAAAAAACTTCCATGCCCGTAGTTAAGCTTAAGAGTTTTTAATACAAAAGAAACACCAACTTCTAGGCACAACAAGGTGGACTAAGGATTAATTGCCTTAGGTCCTTAATGTTTAAGAATTGAAACAATGCCTTACATCATCATTCAATGCCTTACATCAAACATACTCTAGAAATTTTGGGTATTTTATTCACATCATCCTCCATCAAATCTTTGCAAAGTGAGGTGAAGAATATTGATATTATAATTTTTTTTTTGTGAAAAAGGAACAAATAGAAAGGGTGAAAATGAAAGATTGGTTCAAAAGATGCATGATCATTTCATTAATCTTACAATTCAAAAAGTATAATATAAAAGAAAATGAGTACTTTTGCAAACAAGGAAATACTAGGGAAAATGTTGAAATAGCCAAATGATCATCAGCATCGAGGATAAACTCTCGTGATTAATTCATTATTTGGTTGGCCTTTTACCCACTCAAATATTGAGATCAATATGTTTGCCAAGGAGAGAAGGTGTTCCACTTTTCGTCGTGATTTGACATCGAATCCTCCAAGTCTTTTTCTTCTTCTTTTGACTCCTCTAATATTGGGCTCTCCACCTTTACTGTATCTGGAAGACTATCATTGATTCTTCCTATCTTTAGTTTTTGTTTGGAGCAGGATCGCATGCTGCAGTCTTTTTTTCTTCTTTGAAAATCCCTAACTTTTGCCTAGACCGCTCTTTCGAGTTTTTGATCCACCAGGATGTCCCTTTTTACTAAGCCTCAATTTCGGGTTTTTGACTTAACGAATTTTTAATCTTTTTTTAGACATGTTATTTTTTTACTGCGTCAGAGTTTTGCACATAGTGGAAAATCCTATCCATCCATCGTTGTAAGAATCAAGCTCAAGTAGAGAAGAACTTTTTCACAACGTATGAGCCTTCATAGTTTGGGTCCATTTCCCACGTGAATCCTTTTAAATAGGCAATATCGTTTTAGTACTAGGTCACATTCCTTGAACTCTCAGGACTTGACTTTTTGTCGACTGCCTTTTTGAGCCTCTTTGATACAACTCACCACGACATAAGGCTATCATTTTTTCCTTTTTATAACGTTTAGTTGGTCAAACCTTTCTTGGACCCATTCCCCTTATAATGATGAAGGGAAGCATGATTAAGATTTTGTTGGACGAGAAGAGATTTCGATAAGGTTTTTCACGCCCGTTCACCCACTTGCGGTGGAGGATATCCGAAAGGAAATCCATACATCAGGAAGCGGGTGGTCGCTGCATGGTCTGTTGTGGACCTGGGGTGAAATCGAGCGAATGTAAAAAGGTAATTGTTTTTGGTGTAATAGTTGGCGGTGAGTGGTCTTCTCTCTTTGTCAAATCTTGTAAGGCTTCCAAGACCTGACTCATCTGGATTTCTAACTATTGAAGTCCTCTCTTAACATTTCTTGGCCTAGCTGAAGTTCGTCCATAATTCTCTTAAAGTCGTTTTGAGTTCCAGAGAGTTCTATGTAATCTTATTGCGGAAATGGACAAAGGTGGGATGAGTTTTTTTGGTTTTTTTGGGAAAATGTCCATGCATGCTGATGAATGCAGATGCATGAATTTTTTTGTTTTTTTATATACCAATTTTTTTATGAAAATGAAATGCCATGTAATGTATGGATGCATAAGGATATGGGTTATTGGGTTTCAAAAAGTTTGTTTAGGATTTCCTACGAAATGATGGTTATAAGCTTTTAGACCAGTGATGCTCACTGTCATACCCCAATTTTTGACCCTGAATCGCTGATTCAATACATTCATCATAGCTATTGCATCTCTACACAGCATAACATGCCTTCCATACCGCATAGTGCCTAGAACATCAGTCGAAATAATTAATTAAATTTCGACTGATGTTCTAGGCACTATGCGGTATGGAATGCATGTTATGCTGTGTAGAGATGCAATAGCTATGATGAATGTATTGAATCAGCGATTCAGGTCAAATTGGGGTATGACAGTGAGCATCACTGGTCTAAAAGCTTATAACCATCATTTCGTAGGAAATCCTAAACAAACTTTTTGAAACCCAATAACCCATATCCCTTATGCATCCATACATTACATGGCATTTCATTTTCATAAAAAATTGGTATATAAAAAACAAAAAATTCATGCATCTGCATTCATCAGCATGCATGGACATTTTTCCACAAAAAACAAAAAACTCATCCCACCTTTTGTCCCCTTTCCGCAATAAGATTACATAGAACTCTCTTGGACTCAAAACGACTTTAAGAGAATTATGGACGAACTTCAGCTAGGCCAGAAATGTTAAGAGAGGACTTCAACTAGTTAGAAATCCAGATGAGTCAGGTCTTGGAAGCCTTACAAGATTTGACAAAGAAGAAGACCACTCACCGCCAACTATTACACCAAAACAATTACCTTTTTACATTCGCTCGATTTCACCCCAGGTCCACAACAGACCCATGCAGCGACCACCCCGCTTCCTGATGTATGGATTTCCTTTCGGATATCCTCCACCGCAAGTGAACCTTATCGAAATCTCTTCTCGTCCAACAAAATCTTAATCATGCTTCCCTTCATCATTATAAAGGGAATGGGTCCAAGAAAGGTTTGACCAACTAAACGTTATAAAAAGGAAAAATGATAGCCTTATGTCGTGGTGAGTTGTATCAAAGAGGCTCAAAAAGGCAGTCGACAAAAAGTCAAGTCCTTGAGAGTTCAAGGAATGTGACCTAGTACTAAAAACGATATTGCCTATTTAAAGGATTCACGTGGGAAATGGACCCAAACTATGAAGGCTCATACGTTGTGAAAAAGTTCTTCTCTACTTGAGCTTTGATTCTTACAACGATGGATGGATAGGATTTTCCACTATGTGCAAACTCTGACGCAGTAAAAAATAACATGTCTAAAAAAAGATTAAAAATTCGTTAAGTCAAAAACCCGAAATTGAGGCTTAGTAAAAAAGGGACATCCTGGTGGATCAAAAACTCGAAAGAGCGGTCTAGGCAAAAGTTAGGGATTTTCAAAGAAGAAAAAAGACTGCAGCATGCGATCCTGCTCCAAACAAAAACTAAAGATAGGAAGAATCAATGATAGTCTTCCAGATACAGTAAAGGTGGAGAGCCCAATATTAGAGGAGTCAAAGAAGAAGAAAAAGACTTGGAGGATTCGATGTCAAATCACGACGAAAGTGGAACACCTTCTCTTCCTTGGCAAACATATTGATCTCAATATTTGAGTGGGTAAAAGGCCAACCAAATAATGAATTAATCACGAGAGTTTATCCTCGATGCTGATGATCATTTGGCTATTTCAACATTTTCCCCTAGTAATTTCCTTGTTTGCAAAAGTACTCATTTTTCTTTTATATTTATTACTTTTTTGAATTGTAAGATTAATGAAATGATCATGCATCTTTTGAACCAATCCTTTCATTTTCACCCTTTCTATATTTGTTTCCTTTTTCACAAAAAAAAATTATAATCAAATATTTCTTCACCTCACTTTGCAAAGATTTGATGGAGGATGATGTGAATAAAATACCCAAAATTCTAGAGTATGTTTTGATGTAAGGCATTGAATGATGATGTAAGGCATTGTTTCAATTCTTAAACATTAGGACCTAAGGCAATTTAATCCTTAGTCCACCTTGTTGTGCCTAGAAGTTGGTGTTTCTTTTTGTATTAAAAACTCTTAAGCTTAACTACGGGCATGGAAGTTTTTTCAGTTAGTTTCACTATGCATTCAAACTTCAAGATAATCATCCCATGCGTACACCTTATAATGAAAGGTTCAACCACATCTTCTTCATCACACACGTCATATATTGTTAGAGAAGTCGTGAAAATCCAAAAATTTATAGTGATTGTTCTCACTAACCATTAACATGGAAGTCACTACCTTTTTTAACAAATCAAACCAAAAGAACAATTTTATGAAAATTGTTCCAAAAAGAATGAGATATGAAAAATCGAAGAAAAAAAAGAAAAGCAAAAAAATAATTAAAAAAGGTCACCAAAATCTTTAACAAAAAAGGAAAAATTATACTAGAGGTCCTTTAAGTTATTTTTGAGTAACAGGTTGACCCTTTAAGTTTTTTTGTAATAACTTAGTCCTTTAAGTTACAAAATGTGTGCATTGTTACCCTTTTTTAATAAAGTGAATGTGTTAATTTTGTATGCAATTATTTTGAATGGTATAAAACTATAGAGTGAAACCAGAAACTCAACAGTCACACATTTTTAAATGTTCAAATATGAGAAAAATGATATAGAAGTCACCCTAAAGGACCAAGTTGTTACAAAAAAATTTAAAGGACCAACTTGTTATAAAAACTAACTTAAAGAACTTCTGGTGTAAATTTTCCAAAAATAAACACAAGATTATTACAAAAGATTATGTGATTACCATATAAAAAAATGAGAAAAAAAAAAAAAGCAAATAGGTGATTGTCATCTCAAAAAAATCGTCATTAGTTCTCGAGCCATCATATCTTCACCTTTGCAATTTCAAGTTTCTCTTGAAATTTGAATGTGTGTGTCGAATTAATTTACCGTAGGAATGGAGATCATCAGAAGGAGAAATGGGGGTTAAAATTGAATTTTGAGTCTGTTGCACTTTTGTTTAAACAACGTGAATCAGACCATGTTACAACACTCAAAGACATAATTGAAGCAAGGTTTAATTTGAAAGTATACTATAGCAAAATTGCATAAAACTGACTCCAAAGATATCTTTTAATCATCTTAAAAGCAAATCATGCTCTCTGTCGCCTATAGAAAATACGACCTTATGAGCGCATCGCACGCTAGCGGATGACTAACATAGTCGCCACCGAATTTTATTTATTTCTAAGGAAATGGAAAATAACAATAAAACCCTAAGGAAAGATGATAAGATGGTCATCGCAACCAAATCAGGTTCGGGATTCGGTTATGCGAGGGAAGGTATTAACATCCTCACATCTATTGTACTCAACTAGAACCTCCTATAGTTTAGGGTCAAAATGTCTGCTTGAATAATAATTGCAATTATCTATTCTAGTTATTAAAATATTTAAAAAGGGAAAGAAAAAGTTAATTTTTATTAGTGCGCTCGTTAGGGTTTCAAAACCACGTGCTTACGTATTCTCAGGTTCAATCAAAAAATTCTAGTATCGAAGTTCGGTAAAAAAGAAGTGCTTGCTGGTTGATTTTATAGAATAGGGTTTAAGTCAAATTCTTTCGTTTAA
>NW_026113740.1:0-6746 GCF_024323335.1 Lathyrus oleraceus
CATCATTCACACAATTCAATCAATTTCATGGGTTTAACAACAACATTTTCATAATTCCACAATTCAATCAAATTTCATGGATTAATAGCAACATTTTCATCATTCCCACAATTCAATCAAATTTCATGGGTTTAAACAGTACATTTTCATCATTCCACAATTCAATCAAATTTCATGGGTTTAACAACAACATTTTCATCATTCACAAAATTCATATCAATTTCATGGGTTTAAAAAGCAAATTTTCATCATTCACACAATTCAATCAAATTTCATGGGTTTAACAACAACATTTTCATAATTCCACAATTCAATCAAATTTCATGGATTTAATAGCAACATTTTCATCATTCACACAATTCAATCAAATTTCATGGGTTTAACAACAACATTTTCATAATTCACAAAATTCATTCAAATTTCATTGATTTAATAGCAACATTTTCATCATTCCCACAATTCAATCAAATTTCATGGGTTTAACAACAAAATCATCATCATTCACACAATTCAATCAAATTTCATGGGTTTAACAACAACATTTTCATAATTCACACAATTCATTCAAATTCATGGATTTAATAGCAACATTTTCATCATTCCCACAATTCAATCAAATATCATGGGTTTAACAGTAACATTTTCATCATTCCCACAATTCAATCAAATTTCATGGGTTTAACAATAACATTTTCATCATTCACAAAATTATATCAAATTTCATGGGTTTAAAACAACCTTTTCACATTTCCACAAATCAATCAATTTTTCACAGGTTTAAAAATCTTCATCATTCACACAATTCAATCAAATTTCATGGGTTTAACAACAACATTTTCATAATTCACACAATTCACTCAAATTTCATGGATTTAATAGCAACATTTTCATCATTCACACAATTCAATCAAATTTCATGGGTTTAACAACAAAATCATCATCATTCACACAATTCAATCAAATTTCATGGTTTAACAACAACATTTTCATAATTCACAAAATTCATTCAAATTTCATGGATTTAATAGCAACATTTTCATCATTCCCACAATTCAATCAAATTTCATGGTTTTAACAACAAAATCATCATCATTCACACAATTCAATCAAATTTCATGGGTTTAACAACAACATTTTCATAATTCACAAAATTCATTCAAATTTCATGGATTTAATAGCAACATTTTCATCATTCCCACAATTCAATCAAATATCATGGGTTTAACAGTAACATTTTCATCATTCCCACAATTCAATCAAATTTCATGGGTTTAACAATAACATTTTCATCATTCACAAAATTCTATCAAATTTCATGGGTTTAAAAATTAAATCTTCATCATTCACACAATTCAATCAAATTTCATGGGTTTAACAACAACATTTTCATAATTCACACAATTCACTCAAATTTCATGGATTTAACAGCAACATTTTCATCATTCACACAATTCAATCAAATTTCATGGGTTTAACTTTCATGGGTTTAACAACAACATTTTCATAATTCATAAAATTCACTCAATTCATTTCACTGGTTTAAAACACATACCATTTTCATCATGCGCACATTTCTCCACCAAATTTCATGGATTTAATAGCAACATTTTCATCATTCCCACAATTCAATCAAATTTCACTGGTTTAACCGTAACATTTTCATCACTCCCACAATTCCTTCAAATTTCATGGGTTTAATAGCAACATTTTCATCATTCACACAATTCAATCAAATTTCATGGGTTTAACAACAAAATCATCATCATTCACACAATTCAATCAAATTTCATGGGTTTAACAACAACATTTTCATAATTCACACAATTCACTCAAATTTCATGGATTTAATAGCAACATTTTCATCATTCCCACAATTCAATCAAATATCATGGGTTTAACAGCAACATTGTCATCATTCCCACAATTCAATCAAATTCAGGGGGGGGGTGGGGGAAAAAGAAAAGCGGCACAGGCCAAAACGGAGATTGAAAGGGCCGGGGGTGGGTTTAAAACAACATTTTCATCATTCACCAAATTCATATCAAATTTCATGGGTTTAATAACAAAATCTTCATCATTCACACAATTCAATCAAATTCATGGGTTAACAACAACATTTTCATAATTCACACAATTCATCAAATTTCATGGATTTAATAGCAACATTTTCATCATTCACACAATTCAATCAAATTTCATGGGTTTAACAACAAAATCATCATCATTCACACAATTCAATCAAATTTCATGGTTTAACAACAACATTTTCATATTCACACATTCATTCAAATTTCATGGATTTAATAGCAACATTTTCATCATTCCCACAATTCAACAATTTCATGGGTTTAACCGTAACAGGGCAGCAGTGCCACAATTCCCCCCCAAAGCAAGTTCAGGGGGAACAAAATCATCATCATTCACACAATTCAATCAAATTTCATGGGTTTAACAACAACATTTTCATAATTCACAAAATTCATTCAAATTTCATGGATTTAATAGCAACATTTTCATCATTCCCACAATTCAATCAAATTTCATGGGTTTCACAATAACATTTTCATCATTCCCACAATTCAATGGAATTTCATGGGTTTAACAACAATATTTTCATCATTTCCACAATTATATCAATTTTCATGGGTTTAACAGCAACATTTTCATCATTCACAAAATTCAATCAAATTTCATGGGTTTAACAAATAAAATCTTCATCATTCACACAATTCAATCAAATTTCATGGGTTTAACAACAACATTTTCATAATTCACACAATTCATTCAAAAATCAAATTTCATGGGTTTAACAACAAAATCATCATCATCCACACAATTCAATCAAATTTCATGGGTTTAACAACAACATTTTCATAATTCACAAAATTCAATCAAATTTCATGGATTTAATAGCAACATTTTCATCATTCCCACAATTCAATCAAATATCATGGGTTTAACAGTAACATTTTCATCATTCCCACAATTCAATCAAATTTCATGGGTTTAACATAACATTTTCATCATTCACACAATTCAATCAAATTTCATGGGTTTAACATAAAAATCTTCATCATTCACACAATTCAATCAAATTTCATGGGTTTAACAACAACATTTTCATAATTCACACAATTCATTCAAATTTCATGGATTTAATAGCAACATTTTCATCATTCCCACAATTCAATCAAATATCATGGGTTTAACAGTAACATTTTCATCATTGCCACAATTCAATCAAATTTCATGGGTTTAACAATAACATTTTCATCATTCACACAATTCAATCAAATTTCATGGGTTTAACAACAACATCTTCATCATTCACACAATTCAATCAAATTTCATGGGTTTAACAATACATTTTCATCATTCCCAAACTTTATCAAATTTCATGTGTTTTGACAACAACATTTTCATAATTCACACAATTCAGTCAAATTTCATGGATTTAATAGCAACATTTTCATCATTCACACAATTCAATCAAATTTCATGGTTTAACAACAAACATCATCATCCACACAATTCAATCAAATTTCATGGGTTTAACAATAACATTTTCATCATTCACACAATTCATTCAAATTTCATGGGTTTAATAGCAACATTTCATCATTCACACAATTCAATCAAATTCATGGGTTTAACAGTAACATTTTCATCATTCCCACAATTCAATCAAATTTCATGGTTTAACAGCAACATTTTCATCATTCACACAATTCAATCAAATTTCATGGGTTTAACAACAAAATTCAACATCATTCACACAATTCAATCAATTTCATGGGTTTAACAACAACATTTTCATAATTCACACAATTCAATCAAATTCCATGGATTTAATAGCACACTTTCATCATTCCCACAATTCAATCAAATTCATGGGTTTTAACAGTAACATTTTCATCATTCCCACAATTCAATCAAATTTCATGGGTTTAACAATAACATTTTCATCATTCACAAATTCAATCAAATTTCATGGGTTAAAATAAATTTCATCATTCACACAATTCAATCAAATTTCATGGGTTAACAACAACATTTTCATAATTCACACAATTCAATCAAATTTCATGGATTTAATAGCAACATTTTCATCATTCCCACAATTCAATCAAATTTCATGGGTTTAACAACAAATCATCATCATTCACACAATTCAATCAAATTTCATGGGTTTAACAACAACATTTTCATAATTCACAAAATTCATTCAATTTCATGATTTAATAGCAACATTTTCATCATTCCACAATTCAATCAAATTTCATGGGTTTAACAACAAAATCATCATCATTCACACAATTCAATCAAATTTCATGGGTTTAACAACAACATTTTCATAATTCACAAATTCATTCAAATTTCATGGATTTAATAGCAACATTTTCATCATTCCCACAATTCAATCAAATATCATGGGTTTAACAGTAACATTTTCATCATTCCCACAATTCAATCAAATTTCATGGTTTAACAATAACATTTTCATCATTCACAAAATTCTATCAAATTTCATGGGTTTAAAATAAAATCTTCATCATTCACACAATTCAATCAAATTTCATGGGTTTAACAACAACATTTTCATAATTCACACAATTCATTCAAATTTCATGGATTTAATAGCAACATTTCATCATTCCCACATTCAATCAAAGGTCATGGTTTAACAACAATAGCACATTTTCATCATTCCCACAATTCAATCAAATATCATGGGTTTAACAGTAACATTTTCATCATTCCCACAATTCAAACAAATTTCATGGGTTTAACAACAAAATCATCATCATTCACACAATTCAATCAAATTTCATGGGTTTAACAACAACATTTTCATAATTCACACAATTCAGTCAAATTTCATGGATTTAATAGCAACATTTTCATCATTCCCACAATTCAATCAAATATCATGGGTTTTAACAGTAACATTTTCATCATTCACACAATTCAATCAAATTTCATGGGTTTAAAACTAACATTTTCATCATTCACAAAATCATATCAAATTTCATGGATTTAAAACATACAATCTTCATCATTCCCACAATTCAATCAAATTTCATGATTTAACAACAACATTTTCATAATTCCCACAATTCACTCAAATTTCATGGATTTAATAGCAACATTTTCATATTTCACACAATTCAATCAAATTTCATGGGTTTAACAACAAAATCATCATCATTCACACAATTCAATCAAATTTCATGGGTTGAACAACAACATTTTCATAATTCACCATTCATTCAAATTTCATGGATTTAAATAGCAACGTTTTCATCATTCCCACAATTCAATCAAATTTCATGGGTTTAACAACAAAATCATCATCATTCACACAATTCAACTCAAATTTCATGGGTTTAACACAACATTTTCATAATTCACAAATTCATTCAAATTTCATGGATTTCAATAGCAACATTTTCATCATTCCCACAATTCAATCAAATATCATGGGTTTAACAGTAACATTTCATCATTCCCACAATTCAATCAAATTTTCATGGGTTTAATAACAGTTTTCATCATTCACACAATTCTATCAAATATCATGGGTTTAAAATTAAATTTTCATCCCACACAATTCAATCAAATTTCATGTGTTTAACAATAACATTTTCATAATTCACACAATTCACTCAAATTTCATGGATTTAATAGCAACATTTTCATCATTCAAACAATTCAATCAAATTTCATGGGTTTAACACAAAATCTCATCATTCCACACAATTCAATCCAAATTTCATGGGTTTAACAACAAAATCATTTTCATAATTCAAAAAATTCATTCAAATTTCATGGATTTAATAGTCACATTTTCATCATTCCCACAATTCATCAATATCATGGTTTAACAGTAACATTTTCATCATTGACAAATTCTATCAGATTTCCATTGATTTAAAAATAAAATTTTCATCATTCAACAATTCAATCAAATTTCATTGGTTTAAAAGTAACATTTTCATCATTCCCACAATTCAATCAAATTTCATGGTTTAACAACAAAATCATCATCATTCACACAATTCAAGAATCAAATTTCATGGGTTTAACAACAACATTTTTCATAATTCACAAAATTCATCAAATTTCATGGATTTATAATAGTCATTTTCATCATTCCCACAATTCAATCAAATTTCATGGGTTTAACAGTAACATTTTCATCATTCCCACAATTCAATCAAATTTCATGGGTTTAACAATAACATTTTCATCATTCACAAAATTCATCAAATTCATGGGTTTTCTCATCATTCACACAATTCAATCAAATTTCATGGGTTTAACAACAACATTTTCATCATTCACACAATTCATTCAATTTCCTGGATTTAATAGCAACTTTCATCATTTCCCACAATTCCTCAATATCATGGGTATTACATTACAGTTTCATCATCCACAATTCAACTCAAATTTCATGGGTTTAACAACAACATTTTCATAATTCACATAAAATTCATTCAAATTTCATGGATTTAATAGCAACATTTTCATCATTCCCACAATTCAATCAAATATCATGGGTTTAACAGTAACATTTTCATCATTCCCACAATTCAATCAAATTTCATGGGTTAATAGTAACATTTTCATCATTCACACAATTCAATCAAATTTCATGGTTTAACAACAAATCAACATCATTCACACAATTCAATCAAATTTCATGGTTTAACAACAACATTTTCATAATTCACACAATTCAT
>NW_026113741.1:0-6739 GCF_024323335.1 Lathyrus oleraceus
ACATTTTCACCATTCACAAATTCAATCAAATTTCATAGGTTTAACAATCAACATCATTATCATTCACACAATTCAATCAAATTTCATGGGTTTAACAACAACATTTGCATCATTCACAATTCAATCAAATTTCATAGGTTTAACAACAACATTTTCTTCATCATTCGCACAATTCAATCAAATTTCATAGGTTTAACAACGACATCTTCATCATTCACACAATTCAATCAAATTTCATAGGTTTAACAACAACATTTTCATCATTCACACAATCAATCAAATTCATAGGTTTAATAACAACATTTTCATCATTCACACAATTCAATCAAATTCATCAGTTTACAACAACATTTTCATCATTCACACAATTCAATCAAATTTCATAGGTTTAACAACAACATTTTCATCATTCGCACCATTCAATCAAATTTCATCGGTTTAACAACAACATTTTCATCATTCACACAATTCAATCAAATTTCATAGGTTTGACAATAACATCATTATCATTCACACAATTCAATCAAATTTAATGGGTTTAACAACAACATTTGCATCATTCACACATGTCAATCAAATTTCATAGGTTTAACAACAACATTTTCTTCATCATTCGCACAATTCAATCAAATTTCATGGGTTTAACATCAATATTTTCATCATTCACACAATTCAATCAAATTTCATAGGTTTAAGATCAACGTTTCATATTCCCACAATTCAATCAAATATCATGGGTTTAACAACAACATTTTTCATCATTCACACAATTCAATCAAATTTCATAGGTTTAACATCAATGTTTTCATCATTCACACAATTCAATCAAATTTCATGGGTTTAACAACAACATTTGCATCATTCGCACAATTCAATCAAATTTCATAGGTTTAACGTCAACAGTTCCATCATTCACACAATTCAATCAAATTTCATAGGTTTAACAACAACATTTTCATCACTCGCACAATTCAATCAAATTTCGTGGGTTTAACAATAATATTTTCATCATTGACACAATTCAATCAAATTTCATAGGTTTAACATAACATCTTCATCATTCGCATAATTCAATCAAATTTCATATTTTAACATCAACGTTTTCATCATTAACACAATTCAATCAAATGTCATAGGTTAACAACAACATTTTCATCATTCACACAATTCAATCAAATGTCATAGGTTTAGCAACAACATCTTCATCATTCACATTATTCAATCCATTTCATAGGTTTAACAACAACATTTTCTTCATCATTCGCACCATTCAATCAAATTTCATTGGTTTAACATCAACGTTTTCATCATTCACACAACTCAGTCAAATTTCATGGGTTTAACAACAACATTTTTCATCATTCCCACAATTCAATCAAATTTGATAGGTTGAACATCAACGTTTTCATCATTCACACAATTCAATCAAATTTCATAGGTTTAATAACAACATTTTCATCATTCACACAATTCAATCAAATTTCATCGATTTAACAACAACATTTTCATCATTCACACAATTCAATCAAATTTCATAGGTTTAACAACAACATTTCTTCTCATTCACACAATTCAATCAAATTTCATCGGTTTAACAACAACATTTCATCATTCACACAATTCAATCAAATTTCATAGGATTGACAATAACATCATTATCATTCAAACAATTCAATCAAATTAATGGGTTTAACAACAACATTTGCATCATTCACAATGTCAATCAAATTTCATAGGTTTAACAACAACATTTTCTTCATCATTCGCACAATTCAATCAAATTTCATGGGTTTAACATCAATATTTTCATCATTCACACAATTCAATCAAATTTCATGGGTTTAACAACAACATTTGCATCATTCGCACAATTCAATCAAATTTCATAGGTTTAACATCAACATTTCCATCATTCACACAATTCAATCAAATTTCATAGGTTTAACAATAACATTTTCTTCATCATTCGCACATTCAATCAAATTTCATGGGTTTAACATCAATATTTTCATCATTCACACAATTCAATCAAATTTCATGGGTTTAACAACAACATTTCATCATTCGCACAATTCAATCAAATTTCATAGGTTTAACATCAACATTTCATCATTCACACAATTCAATCAAATTTCATAGGTTTAACAATAACATTTTCATCATTCACACAATTCAATCAAATTTCATCGTTTAACAACAACATTTCATCATTCACACAATTCAATCAAATTTCATAGGTTTAACAACAACATTTTCATCATTCACACAATTCAAACAATTCAATAAAATTTAATGGGTTTAACAACAACATTTGCATCATTCACACATGTCAATCAAATTTCATAGGTTTAACAACAACATTTTCATCATCGCACAATTCAATCAAATTTCATGGGTTTAACATCAATATTTTCATCATTCACACAATTCAATCAAATTTCATGGGTTTAACAACAACATTTGCATCATTCGCACAATTCAATCAAATTTCATAGGTTTAACATCAACATTTCATCATTCACACAATTCAATCAAATTTCATAGGTTTAACAATAAACATTTTTCATCATTCACACATTCAATCAAATTTCATAGGTTTACATCAACATTTCATCATTCACATAATTCAATCAAATTTCATAAGGTTTAACATCAACGTTTTCATCATTCACACAACTCAGTCAAATTTCATGGGTTTAACAATAACATTTTTCATCATTCCCACAATTCAATCAAATTTCATTGGTTGAACATCAAGGTTTTCATCATTCACACAATTCAATCAAATTTCATAGGTTTAACAACAACATTTTCATCATTCACACAAT
The DNA here is from genome assembly GCF_024323335.1 of Lathyrus oleraceus. Taxonomy (NCBI): domain Eukaryota; kingdom Viridiplantae; phylum Streptophyta; class Magnoliopsida; order Fabales; family Fabaceae; genus Lathyrus; species Lathyrus oleraceus. Next base: position 2,829 of record NW_026113741.1, read on the forward strand.
TCAATCAAATTTCATCGGTTTAACAACAACATTTTCACCATTCACAGAATTCAATCAAATTTCATAGGTTTGACAATAACATCATTATCATTCACACAATTCAATCAAATTTAATGGGTAACAACAACATTTGCATCATTCAGACATGTCAATCAAATTTCATAGGTTTAACAACAACATTTTCTTGATCATTCGCACAACTCAATCAAATTTCATGGGTTTAACAACAACATTTTTCATCACTCACACAATTCAATCAAATTTCATAGGTTGAACATCAATGTTTTCATCATTCACACAATTCAATCAAATTTCATAGGTTTAACAACAACATTTTCATCATTCACACAATTCAATTAAATTCCATAGGTTTAACATCAACGTTTCATCATTCACACAATTCAATCAAATTCATAGGTTTAACAATAACATCATTCATCATTCACACAATTCAATCAAATTTCATGGGTTTAACAACAACATTGCATCATTCACACATGTCAATCAAATTTATAGGTTTAACAACAACATTTTTTCATCATCGCACAATTCAATCAAATTTCATGGGTTTAACATCAATTTTCATCATTCACACAATTCAATCAAATTTATAGGTTTAATCAACATTTTCATCATTCACACAATTCAATCAATTTCATGGGTTAACAACAACATTTTCATCATTCACACAAGTCATTTGCCTTCACTCGTGTTCGGTAGTTTGCTTTCCTTTTTTTTTTTTTTGTTTTTTTTTTGATTTTTTTTGTTTTTTTGGTTTTTTTTTTTTGTTTTTTTTGTTCAATCAAATTTCATAGGTTTAACAACAACATTTTCATCATTCACACAATTCAATCAAATTCATAGGATTGACAAAACAATCATTATCATTCAAACAATTCAATAAAATTTAATGGGTTTAACAACAACATTTGCATCATTCACACATGTCAATCAAATTTCATAGGTTTAACAACAACATTCTTCATCATTCGCACAATTCAATCAAATTTCATGGGTTTAACATCAATATTTCATCATTCACACAATTCAATCAATTTCATGGGTTTAACAACAACATTTGCATCATTCGCACAATTCAATCAAATTTCATAGGTTTAACATCAACATTTCATCATTCACACAATTCAATCAAATTTCATAGGTTTAACAATAACATTTTTTCATCATTCGCACATTCAATCAAATTTCATAGGTTTAACATCAACATTTTCATCATCACATAATTCAATCAAATTTCATAAGTTTAACATCAACGTTTCATCATTCACACAACTCAGTCAAATTTCATGGGTTTAACAATAACATTTTCATCATTCCCACAATTCAATCAAATTTCATGGTTGAACATCAAGGTTTCATCATTCACACAATTCAATCAAATTTCATAGGTTTAACAACAACATTTCATCATTCACACAATTCAATCAAATTTCATCGATTTAACAACAACATTTTCCATTCACACAATTCAATCAAATTTCATAGGTTTGACAATAACATCATTATCATTCACACAATTCAATCAAATTAATGGGTTAACAACAACATTTGCATCATTCACACATGTCAATCAAATTTCATAGGTTTAACAACAACATTTTCTTGATCATTCGCACAACTCAATCAAATTTCATGGGTTTAACAACAACATTTTCATCATTCACACAATTCAATCAAATTTCATAGGTTGAACATCAATGTTTTCATCATTCACACAATTCAATCAAATTCATAGGTTTAACAACACATTTCATCATTCACACAATTCAATCAAATTCCATAGGTTTAACATCAACGTTTCATCATTCACACAATTCAATCAAATTTCATAGTTTGACAATAACATCATTATCATTCACACAATTCAATCAAATTTGATGGGTTAACAACAACATTTGCATCATTCACACATGTCAATCAAATTTTATAGGTTTAACAACAACATTTCTTCATCATTCGCACAATTCAATCAAATTTCATGGGTTTAACATCAAATTTTCATCATTCACACAATTCAATCAAATTTTATAGGTTTAAGTTCAACGTTTTCATCATTCGCACAATTCAATCAAATATCATGGTTTAACAACAACAACATTTTTCATGATTCACACAATTCAATTAAATTTCATAGGTTTAACATCAATGTTTCATCATTCACACAATTCAATCAAATTTCATGGGTTTAACAAAAACATTTGCATCATTCGCACAATTCAATCAAATTTCATAGGTTTAACATCAACATTTCATCATTCACACAATTCAATCAAATTCATAGGTTTAACAACAACATTTTCATCACTCGCACAATTCAATCAAATTTCGTGGGTTTAACAACAATATTTTCATCATTGACACAATTCAATCAAATTTCATAGTTTTAACAACAACATCTTCATCATTCGCATAATTCAATCAAATTTCATATATTTAACATCAACGTTTTCATCATTAACACAATTCAATCAAATGTCATAGGTTTAACAACAACATTTTCATCATTCACAGAATTCAATCAAATGTCATAGGTTTAGCAACAACATCTTCATCATTCACATTATTCAATCCACTTTCATAGGTTTAACATCAACATTTCCATCATTCACACAATTCAATCAAATTTCATAGGTTTAACAACAACATTTTCTTCATCATTCGCACCATTCAATCAAATTACATAGGTTTAACATCAACATTTTCATCATTCACATAATTCAATCAAATTTCATAAGTTGAACATCAACGTTTTCATCATTCACACACAATCATCAAATTTCATGGGTTTAACAACAACATTTTCATCATTCCCACAATTCAATCAAATTTCATTGGTTGAACATCAAGGTTTTCATCATTCACACAATTCAATCAAATTTCATAGGTTTAACAACAACATTTTCATCATTCACACAATTCAATCAAATTTCATCGGTTTAACAACAACATTTCATCATTCACACAATTCAATCAAATTTCATAGGTTTGACAATAACATCATTATCATTCACACAATTCAATCAAATTTAATGGGTTTAACAACAACATTTGCATCATTCACACATGTCAATCAAATTTCATAGGTTTAACAACAACATTTTTGATCATTCGCACAATTCAATCAAATTTCATGGGTTTAACAACAACATTTTCATCATTCACACAATTCAATCAAATTTCATAGGTTGAACATCAATGTTTTCATCATTCACACAATTCAATCAAATTTCATAGGTTTAACAACAACATTTTCATCATTCACACAATTCAATTAAATTCCATAGGTTTAACATCAACGTTTTCATCATTCACATAATTCAATCAAATTTCATAGGTTTGACAATAACATCATTATCATTCACACAATTCAATCAAATTTGATGGGTTTAACAACAACATTTGCATCATTCACACATTCAATCAAATTTCATAGGTTTAACAACAACATTTTCTTCATCATTCGCACAATTCAATCAAATTTCATGGGTTTAACATCAAATTTTCATCATTCACACAATTCAATCAAATTTTATAGGTTTAAGTTCAACGTTTTCATCATTCGCACAATTCAATCAAATATCATGGGTTTAACAACAACATTTTTCATGATTCACACAATTCAATTAAATTTCATAGGTTTAACATCAATGTTTTCATCATTCACACAATTCAATCAAATTTCATGGGTTAACAACAACATTTGCATCATTCGCACAATTCAATCAAATTTCATAGGTTTAACATCAACATTTCCATCATTCACACAATTCAATCAAATTTCATAGGTTTAACAACAACATTTTCATCATTCACACAATTCATTCAAATTTCATGGGTTTAACAACAACATTTCATCATTCACACAATTCAATCAAATTTCATAGGTTTAA
>NW_026113742.1:0-6725 GCF_024323335.1 Lathyrus oleraceus
TTCCCTGGCCTGTGTGTTTTCAGAATTTCGTTTGAATTTCTCATTTCCCTTGCTTGCGTGTTGCTGACTATGTGCTAGCGTGTATGAATGTAGGTTGCCATGCTTTTGACTTGCTTGTGTGTACATTGACTGCTGACCGTGCATGCCATGTCAATAAATGAAACGTTACGTTTCATTAGGCTTTTTAGATCCTTTGTGCGCGTGTTCGATTCCTTGCTTGTGCATTTTCTGAATTTAATTGTTTGAATTCTCATTTCCCTGTCCTTGCGTATGTTCGATCCCTGCTGGTGCATATGGCTGAGTTTATTTGAATTCTCATTTTCCCTCCAATATTTTCATATTATTTCACATTATTTTGTTCATCTTTCAAAATTCATAAAAAATTGAAAAATGCTTCAAATTGAAAATTGAACCATGTGCCAAATTGATATGCTACATTAAATGCTTTGTGAAATGCTATGTGTTGATCCAATTGATCTGAAATTTGGTGTGCTTGATCTTCACATGTGATTTGATTTTTGAGCTTTGGTTTGGAATTTTTTTATCACATGCTATCATTGTTTCTGACACATGAACATGTAGTGTGACAATTTGTGTCACATTTGTGCCTTGCATTTGTGCATTTTCATTTACCTTCCATTTGAGCTCTTCTGGATCTGATATTTTGCACACTGATCATTCATAACATGAGTAGCTTGTATAAAAAATTTCATAGCTATTGGATGCATTTCTGTTTTGATTTGGATTTTCTAATTTGGATGCAACTTTGTGCACATTGTTTGCCTTTGCATGACATGAAATGTTTGATGCACTTGCCTTATGAATTGATGCTGGTCCTTTTGAGGACATTTTATGACATGTTGAATGTGCATCACGTAAAAGATTGACTTCTGTTTTGATCATTTGATTTGGTTTTGAACCTAGTCTTTGTACTAGTGTTTTGTACATGAACTAATTGTGCTTTATGTTTCAGGTTTGAACATTTAGCATTAATGGTTGGATTTGTTCTCACTATGTGAGATACAAATGCCTTTGAGTACTAAACTCTTTCCGTTTTTGTAGGTTCTAATTGATGCTCATGAGTTCACTTGAGTGCTTGAGCATTGTTCATTAAGTTGTAAATATTGGAAAGTTCCACTGTCTGTCTGTTGTTTTCTGGTTGAGATATTAACTGTTTAAGCTTTTGTACAGGTACATTAGTTGCTTGATTTTAGCTCTAGATTGAGCTTTGGATTGTGGTTGATACACACTTAGGTAGCTACTCTCTTACTCCATGTAGTCTGGAAGTCCTGTCACCTTTTTGGAAGGCATTTGGCTGAAGTCCTCCTTAAGAGGCTATGATTGTGTTTGTTTACATTGTGCCAAAGACCTCCAAGTGAGGCATGTTACCTGATAAGTCCTCCTAAGTGAAGAGGTAATTGACAGATAGAAGGATTAGCAATCAATCCCCTGTTATTGAGTGAGTCGTTCTTTATGCTCGCACTACGTGCTGATGCTCGAGAACATGTACCTAAGATCTTGTATAGAGTCTGTCAAGTGGAATAGGATCCCTCTTTCTGGATCCCCACACTTTCTTTGTCATAAGCTCACCCAGGCCAGGGTTAAGAACATGACGTCTCATCCTCATTTCCATTTTGATCAGCTTCACCCTAACTCTCAATGTTAGTGGTTAAGAGCTACAAACTACACTTGTACAATTGGCTTGTTTGTCGAGGTTAATATGACCCCTCTTGACTAAAGCCCACCCATTTGATTGAGCTTCTTGTTTGTATATAGTGTGTGATGCATTGTTTGCTTGATTGCTTTGCATGTGTTTGCTTTTGCTCATTTGTTTGTTTTGAGGAGTTAGATATAAGTCCATCTATTGGCATTCTGTTTCCTGTTTTGTTTTTGGAGTTGGATATAAGTCCATATATTGGCATTCTGTTTCCTATTTCGTTGTTTGGAGTTGGATGTAAGTCCATTTATTGGCATTCTGTTTCCAGTTTTTGTTGTTCTCTTATGAGACTTGCTTATTACTTTTACCTTGTGTTGCCTAGTTCTAAAGGAACTTACTTGGATCATCTCTATGATCTCGAGAAAGGAACTCCTATTGTGGTTGTATCCCTTTTTCCCCACCTCTTGCATGCTTAACCTTGATCCATATCTTCATCCTTAACCCAAACCAGAAAACTTTTTGTGCAAACATTTAACTCTGTTTTCAACATTATAAACCTAGGCCTTATGCCTTTGATTTTCAAACTTTCTTTTCATAACACTCATTTTGAATTGAACTTTAAGTCAACTTTGACCATCTTTGTGAGTACTTCTAATTGGTTAATTCAACTCACTTCAAATGTTTCTTTTGTGGTTCTATATGTCCACTTCTTAATCAAATTTTCATGCATTAGCCATAGATCCGAGTTATCTTAGTGGTTGATGTAAATCTCACCGCATCCTTAGTGGTTGGATTGTAAGACTTCCATACTTATTATAGGGTTAACCCCTCACTAGTATGTCGAATCCATCCTCACATGGTGGATTGTTGGTTCAGGTCGAGTTTTCTCCCTTGATAACGAAAGACCTTAAGGTTTGTTTTAAAATCAATCCACTCATCTGTTTTGAATTTTTTTTACCCGAACTACGGGGTTTTGATCCTTATCTTTCAGAGAGGGTACGTAGGCAATGGGTTTATCCATCCAAACACAAAAATGTAAATAAACTTGTATATTCTTTTCTCATCTCTTCAATCATGTTTGCACAAAATAATTTCATAAACAATAACATACAACAATGTGTGAAAAGGGCTCCCTAGGAGTACCTAGGATGTGTTGTGGGTGCCTAACACCTTCCCATGACATAACCAACCCCCTTACCCAGATCTCTGACCTTCTTTTACTAGTTTTGTTTGTAAAACTTTTAGGTTTTTGTTCGCTTTCTAACCTTTCCTTTGGATAAATATAAGTGTGGTGGTGACTCGACTTTGTATGATTTACCTTGGATTTAGTTAATATTTCCAATGGTAACGAATACACCGCTACAGCTATGCAAATGCAATGTCATGATGCCATCAGGGATCTTAGGGTCAAAATTAGGGTCTTACAAAGTCCTTTTCCAATATATATCACCAATTTCAAATTTGTAAAGATCCATGGAGTCTTGCCATTTGTAGACTACCATTCCATCAAATAAATTTGAAACTTTATCCAATTCTTTGCACTCTTATTTGTTTTTGTTCAACAAATGTTTGCATGTTTTAATTGATAAATATCATTGTTTTAAAACAAATAAAGTTTTTATAAACTGTTTTTAAATAAAGTGAACATTCACAATGATTGAAAGGATAAATTGGGACATCTTCAGTGCTCTCCCAAGGATAGTATGATCTCCAAAAGGGTAAGGCATTTATTCATATTCCTAGCATTATGTATCCTCTTCATCATCTTTCAGGATGTCTCCTCAGTGAGCACAGAGAAGGGTGATACACCACCTAGATCCCCTGAGATTCTGGAGTTTGGTCTCAGTCTTCTAGTTCCCCAGTGAGTCTGGATCTAGCATTTGTGTTATCAATTATATGGTTGTCATCCCTTGTGTGGATTGACCTAAAATCCCTTATAGATTGATAAATTGATATGCTAATCTTTTCGAGGAAGTTGGTATCCCCTCATTCGAATTGGAAATGTCTCGCAAGTGAGCAGGAACTCCATTCATGAGCAAGTTTGTTTGTAGCTTATCCCAGTGGATTCGCATACCATGATCTCCAGCAAGTTTTCCTCCTGTTCATCCTCAGCAGGGTTGTTCATCTTAGACTTCCCCAGTTTGGTCACCAGCGGGTTATCTCTAGCTGGCCGCCTACAGGTTATTCCTGGTTCAATCATCAGCAGATGTTTCCCTAGTGGAGTTGCCTGATCAGAGCCTGATTGTTATTCGCTTCTTGGATAGTTTTCCCCTTGATCAGAGCGGGTGATGAAAATGCTTATTTTCTATTCCCAGCGGAGCGTTCTTTCTCTTCCCCTCGGCAAAGTTTGTTTCTCCAGTAGTAGTATGAGGATTTGTGATGTTATTGGAACTTTTGTTTGGTGGTTATTCCCCACAGAGTTTTCATACCTTTTCTTGATAATTTCCCCAGTAGAGTTACTTCTACGATGGATATTATCCGTGTTTAGCTTCCCCAGCTAAGGCTCTACCTGACCTAAGTGTGACGTTGGAACTTCTGAGGAGGATGTCTTGTCTTCTTCCCCATCGGAGTGACTGGTTTCCCTTCTCCGCAGCAGAGATATTCCTTTCGTGGTTAGAAGTGAATGTCGTTTGATGTGCTTCTGTTTGGTGGTTGTTCCCCACAGAATTTTACATCACTCCCCGATAAGAACCCTAGTAGATTTCTTCTTTGTCGGATCTTATCCTTGTCTCTGCATATTGTTAGGAGATCCCCAACTTTGGTGATTGTGATCCCTTGCTTATACCCAACAGCAGTTTCTGATCCCCGGTGATCCTTCTTGTTCCCCTAGTAATGATCTTGTCCCTGGGCAGCGACTTCACTCGATCCTCAGTGATGAATGGTTTCCTGGTACTTGTTGCCCCCACCAGATTGGATTTCTCCTGGGCTTTGGCATTCTCTTTTGAGATGTGGTACCGGATGTTTGTCCATTGATTCTTGGACCTATTTGTGTTAGATATGTCTGTTTGTCAGCATTCATCATACATAAACCACGCATATACATGCATAATTATAACATTCAGATATTCATGTTGCATTCTTTGTTATATATCTTTGTTTGTTATCTCCTGCTATTTGGTGATACGTATTTCCCCAAGCAGATGATTGTATCTGATCTCTCCATATAGAGTCAGCCCCATAGGCAGAAAGTGTCTACCCTTTCTTCCATATTCCCCCTGAGTTATGTCCTCGTGGATGATTATTATTTCAGTTTCCTCCCAAAACATGTATTGGGATGGAATTACTCCCCTGAGTTATATCCTCATTGGGATGAGTCTTGTTTCATTGAGTCTCTCTAGTTTATTCCTAGATTGAGTACTCTTGTTATTTTCCCCTACAGTTCCCTGTGGTTTAGATGACCAATTGCTCAGTAAATAGTTATTGTTCATTCTCTCCCCAGCGGATGTTGTGGCCTTCTACCAGTAATTGGTAGTTGTAAGTCCTATTTCTGTGGTTTTCTACCCAGTAACCGGTAGTTGTAAACCCCATTTTATCCCCTTGTAGAGTTAACCCTTGATTTTGTTCATCCTAACCGATGACGGTTACTCTCTACTGTGGTTTTCTACCCAGTAGCTGGTAGATGTAATCCCCTCTTTGTTGGTTATCTTTATCGAATATTCGGTATTGATATTCCTTCGTTTTTTAAAGTATATCTCCCAGTAACCGATGATATATCTCTTGGATGATTGCTCTAATTAAGCAATTTATCCCCACTGAGTCGTCTTTCATGCGCTTTTAGTTGAAGTCTTTTTCTTCCCCAATCGAGTAAGATTCGTATTTCCTCATGGAATCAAATGCCCATCCTGTAATCGAGTTTGCTTTTTAGCCCTCCTTTGGATGATAAGTGTCTTGGAAATATTCCCCAATTTACGCCTGCTGGTTGGTCACCTATTATATGCCCACGAAGAGGAATGGGTATGGCATAGACGCTTGGGCCACATTAGCATGAGAAAACTATCTCAGCTAAATAAACTCGAGTTAGTCAGGTCTACCTAAGCTGAAGTTTTCTTCAAATGCTCTGTGTGAAGCATGTCAGAGAGGAAAATTTTCAACATCATCTTTTAAAAAGAAAAATATTGTTTTGTTTCCACCTCTAAGCCTCTAGAACTTCTTCACATTGATCTGTTTGGTCCTGTTAAACATCATCAGTCAATGGAAAGAAATATGGACTAGTTATTGTTGATGATTTTAGTCGCTGGACATGGGTAAAATTCCTAAAACACAAGAGTGAGTCTCACTCTGTATTCACTAGCTTCAGTTCCAAAGTGCAAACCAATTTGACTCTAAAATCATCAGAGTCAGAAGTGATCATGGTGGGGAATTTGAAAATAATTTTTTGAGGAACTATTTGATTCTAATGGAATATCCCATGATTTCTCCTGTCCTAGAACTCCACAACAAAATGGAGTTGTAGAAAGGAAAGAATAGGACACTCCAAGAGATGGCCAGAACCATGACCAATGAAACAAATGTGGCTTAGCACTTTTGGGCTGAAGCAGTAAATACAGCGTGTTATATTAGAATAGAATCTATAAGACCTATTCTGGAGAAGACTCCCTATGAACTGTGTAAGGGAAGAAAACCTAACATTTCTTATTTTCATCCCTATGTAGGATACTCAGAACGCTCTAAAGGCTACAGAGTATACAAACAGAAACCAAAGTTGTGGAAGAATCAATCCATGTTAGATTTGATGATAAGCTTGACCCTGAAAAGTCAAAGCTAGTTGAGAAACTTGCAGATCTGGAGATTACTCTTGCAGGTTCTAACGAAAAGTTTAAAGAACCAGAAGTATCTGATAAACAAAGTCCAGATGGAACTAAAGCCCCAGCGATCCAAAAGAAATCAAAAAGTCGCCCCAACATCTCTGAAGATTTGATTCTGGGAAACAAGGATGAACATATCCGAACTAGGTCAACATTCAAGGTACCTGAAGAAGTTCCTCTAGGACTAGTATCTCTGATTGAGCCTACTTCCTGTGATGAGGCACTTCAAGAAGATGATTGGGTTCTAACCATGCAAGAAGAGC
>NW_026113743.1:0-6677 GCF_024323335.1 Lathyrus oleraceus
ACAAAACACCAGAAATATGTTCTGTTAACAAACTAATTTCCTGTTTCAGGCCAACTTCGCTTAGCGAACTTTGCAATTTCGGGAAAGTAGTTCTGTTCCCTGATTCTGCCCTCTTTTTGTTCATCCAAAACAGTGATATCAGAGACGTGTGCATTAAATATATTGCAAATTAGGTGCATATTATAAACATAAAAACATAGAGTATGGACTATGACACCTAGTTTCAACCATAAATGCACAAAATAACACAAATCCTACAAGATCTAAAATAAAAAAATAAAAGTAAAAGAGAATGATGGTTAGAACTTGCATACCTGAGGTTGATGCAACTTTAAAGATGGAGAAGAGAGAATGAAAATGTGAAAATGTGAATAAATGAAGGAGTGAAAGTGTGAATGGCAAAAGTGAAAAGAGTGAAGAGTTTCTAGGGTTTAATGAGAGAAAAGGTGAGAAAATCTGAAAAGGTAAGGCTAATACGAGACATAAAGGATGGTAGGTTAGTAGGTGGAGTCTTTTAATTGACATAAATGCAGGTTTGACCACCACATATTTGCTTCGCGAGATTAGGTTCGCTTAGTGAACTTTCTAGGTTTCAACGTTCGCTTAGCGAAATTAGTCCGCTTAGCGAATTCTGCAGCAATTCAGAATTCTGCAGTTTTTGACAAATGTTGTACCGGTCTCTTTGTGAGCCTTTAATTTCTCTAACAAAACAAATTACTTAAAGAGTCGGGTTGCCTCCTAAAAAGCGCTCGTTTAACGTCATTAGCTTGAAACTTTGTCGCTTTTATGGTTCATTCAATGGAATTAGGAGGTAACTCGATCAATCTCACCACCTAAGTATAACTTCAACCTTTAGTCATTAATTGTCCAAGTTGCATTAGTGTTTGGTGTAGATGTTTGATTGGCTGCATTTTATGGTAAACACTAGTTGGATTCTAATGTCTTGACTGATGTCATGACAGGCTGTGGAGATGTTTGTTTGACTGCATTGTGTGTTAGAATATCTAGCTGTACTCTGATGTCTCGACTGATGTCATGACATACTTGAGTAGTATGCTGCAGGCTTAGCTAATACAGGACTTACTGAATGTCAAACTAGATGTTATGACATTCATCCCTGACAGCAGATACTGAGGAATAGAACAATTGGTGTTCTGTTATAACTCATTATTTATTTTCAGTCTGTTTATCAAGGAAATACAGACCTGGCATAAGGCCTAATGTCTGAATGTCAAACTGGATGTTATGACATTCATCATTGACAGCATATACTGAACAATAGGCAGATTGGTTTTCTGCTACATTTCAGTATGTATCTCAGTCTGTTCTTCAGGAGAACAACAGACCATGGCATAAGGCTCTTTGTGTAAATGTCAAATTGGATATTGTGACATTTATAAATGTAAGTTGATACTGAAGTATGGACTGAGTGGTCCTGTACAGTACAGCATTTTGTACAGTCTGTTTTTAGGAAAACAGACTTAGCATATGGTATATGATGTGGACGTCAAACTGAATGTTGTGACATTCATTCCTGACAGCATATGCTAAATTGTAGGTTGGTTAGTTTTTCTGTTTCAGCAGTTTTCTCAGGCTATTCTTCAGGAAGTCAACAGCTGAGCTAAAATCCAGGAAACTAACAACTAAGCTACAATTAATGAACCTAACAAATAGCATATTTGTTAGTACCCTAATATGTGGAAATTAGGTTAACTTGCGTGACCTTAATTTCAGGAAATACAAGTACAAGGCCCAAGTGCTGCAATATAAAAGGATGGCTATCCTTCATTCAGAACTCGGGGATTTTAGGCGTGAAGATTTTATTGTTCCATTTACTTCACTGCTGTATTTTTGTGTGTGTCTTGTATTAGGTGTATCTTGTGAGCCAAGCAATTATCACCTAGATGATTGCATTGGACTAGGGTGTTCATTGAGTTGTAAGTGTTGTATCACTCTAAGCTTTTAAGCGTGAGTGTTTGTGTATCTTGATTAAAGCTGTTAAGCACAATCAAGAGTTGTTTGAAGTGTGACTTCACTATAAACTTTAATATATTAAAGGTTGTAATCACTGAGGTGATTGAGGGGAGTGAGTAGGAACTCTGATCTTAGAGTAAGATTGAAATTGCATTGGGTAGGTATTAAGTGATAGGGTTAAACAGTTGGTTTAAGGTCTGAATTAATACTACTAATAGTGGATTTCCTCCCTGGCTTGGTAGCCCCCAGACGTAGGTGTGTGTGACACCGAACTGGATAAACAATTCCTTGTGTTATTTACTGCACTTACCTTTTAAAGTTCTGCATAATAGTTGTCTGCGCAGAATTGGATGTCATAACATCCCGTGTGACATCGAAAGTCTGTTAACTAGAATTTCAATTGGCATCAGAGCAGGCACCCTGCCTGTTAATTTCTGGGTGAGATCTAAGGAAGTTACTTTCTAGTACCATGGACAAGGATGTAGGATACTCAAATAGACCACCCATGCTGGATGGTTCTAACTATGATGATTGGAAGCCTCGTATGATAGCCTTCTTAAGGTCTCTAGATAGCAAAGTCTGGAGAGCTGTCAACAAAGGATGGGAACATCCAACGAAGACAGATAAAGATGGAGTCAGTGTGCAAATTCCTGAAGAAGAGTGGGACAAGGAGCAAGAGGCATTAGCCCTTGGAAATTCTAAGGCCTTGAATGCATTGTTCAATGGAATAAGTAAGAACATCTTCAGACTGGTGCACCACTGTGAGCTGGCTAAGGAAGTTTGGGATACCCTCAAGATAACTCATGAAGGTACTTCCAAGTGAAGATGTCTAAACTTCAGATGCTGACCACCAAGTTTGAAAATCTGAGGATGAAAGAGGATGAGACTATTCATGACTTCCACATGAGTATTCTTGAAATTGCCAACACCTCTGGTGGCTTAGGTGAGAAAATGGCTGAAGAGAAACTTGTAAGAAAGATTCTCAGGTCATTACCTAAGAGATTTGCCATGAAGGTCACTGCTATAGAAGAGGCTCAGGAGATCTGCAATATGAAGGTGGATGAGCTCATTGGTTCTCTCCAAACCTTTGAAATGGGCTTGTGTGAGAATGTTGAAAAGAAGAACAAAAGTGTAGCTTTTGTATCAAATTCTGAAGAGGATTCAGAAGCAGAAAGTATTGGAGGTGATGAAAGCATATCAGAAGCCATAGCCATGCTTGGGAGACAGTTCAACAAGTTCATAAAGAAGATTGATCAAAAAGGTGTGGTGGGGGGGGTGGGGCCAGGGGGGGGGTCCAGGGGGGAAGGTGTTTGGGGACCATGGAGTGAGTAGGGGCAAGGGGAACTGGGGGGGGGGTCGGAGGGGACCAGGGGGGGGGGGCCTGGGGTGGGCATCTTGGGGGGGGGGAGGGGGTAGGGGGGTGCCTTGCTGATGGGGGGGGGGGTGGTGGGGGGGGGAGTTGCTGCTTTGATCAATCTTCTTTATGAACTTGTTGAACTGTCTCCCAAGCATGGCTATGGCTTCTGATATGCTTTCATCACCTCCAATACTTTCTGCTTCTGAATCCTCTTCAGAATTTGATACAAAAGCTACACTTTTGTTCTTCTTTTCAACATTCTCACACAAGCCCATTTCAAAGGTTTGGAGAGAACCAATGAGCTCATCCACCTTCATATTGCAGATCTCCTGAGCCTCTTCTATAGCAGTGACCTTCATGGCAAATCTCTTAGGTAATGACCTGAGAATCTTTCTTACAAGTTTCTCTTCAGCCATTTTCTCACCTAAGCCACCAGAGGTGTTGGCAATTTCAAGAATACTCATGTGGAAGTCATGAATAGTCTCATCCTCTTTCATCCTCAGATTTTCAAACTTGGTGGTCAGCATCTGAAGTTTAGACATCTTCACCTTGGAAGTACCTTCATGAGTTATCTTGAGGGTATCCCAAACTTCCTTAGCCAGCTCACAGTGGTGCACCAGTCTGAAGATGTTCTTACTTATTCCATTGAACAATGCATTCAAGGCCTTAGAATTTCCAAGGGCTAATGCCTCTTGCTCCTTGTCCCACTCTTCTTCAGGAATTTGCACACTGACTCCATCTTTATCTGTCTTCGTTGGATGTTCCCATCCTTTGTTGACAGCTCTCCAGACTTTGCTATCTAGAGACCTTAAGAAGGCTATCATACGAGGCTTCCAATCATCATAGTTAGAACCATCCAGCATGGGTGGTCTATTTGAGTATCCTACATCCTTGTCCATGGTACTAGAAAGTAACTTCCTTAGATCTCACCCAGAAATTAACAGGCAGGGTGCCTGCTCTGATGCCAATTGAAATTCTAGTTAACAGACTTTCGATGTCACACGGGATGTTATGACATCCAATTCTGCGCAGACAACTATTATGCAGAACTTTAAAAGGTAAGTGCAGTAAATAACACAAGGAATTGTTTATCCAGTTCGGTGTCACACACACCTACGTCTGGGGGCTACCAAGCCAGGGAGGAAATCCACTATTAGTAGTATTAATTCAGACCTTAAACCAACTGTTTAACCCTATCACTTAATACCTACCCAATGCAATTTCAATCTTACTCTAAGATCAGAGTTCCTACTCACTCCCCCTCAATCACCTCAGTGATTACAACCTTTAATTATATTAAAGTTTATAGTGAAGTCACACTTCAAACAACTCTTGATTGTGCTTAACAGCTTTAATCAAGATACACAACACTCACGCTTAAAAGCTTAGAGTGATACAACACTTACAACTCAATGAACACCCTAGTCCAATGCAATCATCTAGGTGATAATTGCTTGGCTCACAAGATACACCTAATACAAGACACACACAAAAATACAGCAGTGAAGTAAATGGAACAATAAAATCTTCACGCCTAAAATCCCCGAGTTCTGAATGAAGGATAGCCATCCTTTTATATTGCAGCACTTGGGCCTTGTACTTGTATTTCCTGAAATTAAGGTCACGCAAGTTAACCTAATTTCCACATATTAGGGTACTAACAAATATGCTATTTGTTAGGTTCATTAATTGTAGCTTAGTTGTTAGTTTCCTGGATTTTAGCTCAGCTGTTGACTTCCTGAAGAATAGCCTGAGAAAACTGCTGAAACAGAAAAACTAACCAACCTACAATTTAGCATATGCTGTCAGGAATGAATGTCACAACATTCAGTTTGACGTCCACATCATATACCATATGCTAAGTCTGTTTTTCCTAAAAACAGACTGTACAAAATGCTGTACTGTACAGGACCACTCAGTCCATACTTCAGTATCAACTTACATTTATAAATGTCACAATATCCAATTTGACATTTACACAAAGAGCCTTATGCCATGGTCTGTTGTTCTCCTGAAGAACAGACTGAGATACATACTGAAATGTAGCAGAAAACCAATCTGCCTATTGTTCAGTATATGCTGTCAATGATGAATGTCATAACATCCAGTTTGACATTCAGACATTAGGCCTTATGCCAGGTCTGTTATTTCCTTGATAAACAGACTGAAAATAAATAATGAGTTATAACAGAACACCAATTGTTCTATTCCTCAGTATCTGCTGTCAGGGATGAATGTCATAACATCTAGTTTGACATTCAGTAAGTCCTGTATTAGCTAAGCCTGCAGCATACTACTCAAGTATGTCATGACATCAGTCGAGACATCAGAGTACAGCTAGATATTCTAACACACAATGCAGTCAAACAACATCTCCACAGCCTGTCATGACATCAGTCAAGACATTAGAATCCAACTAGTGTTTTACCATAAAATGCAGCCAATCAAACATCTACACCAAACACTAATGCAACTTGGACATTAATGACTAAAGGTTGAAGTTATACTTAGGTGGTGAGATTGATCGAGTTACCTCCTTAATTCCATTGAATGAACCATAAAAGCGACAAAGTTTCAAGCTAATGACGTTAAACGAGCGCTTTTTAGGAGGCACCCGACTCTTTAAGTAATTTGTTTTGTTAGAGAAATTTAAGGCTCACAAAGAGACCGGTACAACATTTGTCAAAACTGCAGAATTCTGAATTGCTGCAGAATTCGCTAAGCGGACTAATTTCGCTAAGCGAACGTTGAAACCTAGAAAGTTCACTAAGCGAACCTAATCTCGCGAAGCAAATATGTGGTGGTCAAACCTGCATTTATGTCAATTAAAAGACTCCACCTACTAACCTACCATCCTTTATGTCTCGTATTAGCCTTACCTTTTCAGATTTTCTCACCTTTTTCTCTCATTAAACCCTAGAAACTCTTCACTCTTTTCACTTTTGCCATTCACACTTTCACTCCTTCATTTATTCACATTTTCACATTTTCATTCTCTCTTCTCCATCTTTAAAGTTGCATCAACCTCAGGTATGCAAGTTCTAACCATCATTCTCTTTTACTTTTATTTTTTTTATTTTTAGATCTTGTAGGATTTGTGTTATTTTTGTGCATTTATGGTTGAAACTAGGTGTCATAGTCCATACTCTATGTTTTTATGTTTATAATATGCACCTAATTTGCAATATATTTAATGCACACGTCTCTGATATCACTGTTTTGGATGAACAAAAGAGGGCAGAATCAGGGAACAGAACTACTTTCCCGAAATTGCAAAGTTCGCTAAGCGAAGTTGGCCTGAAACAGGAAATTAGTTTGTTAACAGAACATATTTCTGGTGTTTTGT
>NW_026113744.1:0-6655 GCF_024323335.1 Lathyrus oleraceus
CCACAATTCAATCAAATTTCATGGGTTTAACATCAACATTTTCTTCATTCCCACAATTCAATCAAATTTCATGGGTTTAACATCAACATTTTCATCATTCCCACATTCAATCAAATTCATGGGTTTAACATCATCATTTCATCATTCCCACATTCAATCAATTTCATGGTTTAACAACACACTTTTCATCATTCCACAATTCAATCAAATTTCATGGGTTTAACATCAACATTTTCATCATTCCCACAATTCAATCAAATTTCATGGGTTTAACATCATCATTTCTATAATTCCCACAATTCAATCAAATTTCATGGGTTAACATCATCATTTCTATCATTCCACATATTGATGGTAAGGGGGTTTTAGGGGTTGTGAACACTATCATTGTTGCTTATTCACCCAAATTCAATCAAATTTCATGGGTTTAACATCAACATTTTCATCATTCCCACAATTCAATCAAATTTCATGGGTTTAACATCATCATTTCTATAATTCCCACAATTCAATCAAATTTCATGGGTTTAACATCAACATTTTCTTCATTCCCACAATTCAATCAAATTTCATGGGTTTAACATCATCATTTTCATCATTCCCACAATTCAATCAAATTTCATGGGTTTAACCTCATATTTCTATAATTCCCACAATTCAATCAAATTTCATGGGTTTAACATCAACATTTTCATCATTCCCACAATTCAATCAAATTTCATGGGTTAACATCATCATTTTCATCATTCCCACAATTCAATCAAATTTCATGGGTTTAACATCATCATTTCTATAATCCCACAATTCAATCAAATTTCATGGGTTTAACATCACATTTTCATCATTCCCACAATTCAATCAAATTTCATGGTTTTAACATCATCATTTTCATCATTCCCACAATTCAATCAAATTTCATGGTTTAACATCATCATTTCTATAATTCCCACAATTCAATCAAATTTCATGGGTTTAACATCAACATTTTCATCATTCCCAAATTCAATCAAATTTCATGGGTTTAACATCATCATTTTCTATAATTCCCACAATTCAATCAAATTTCATGGGTTTAACATCAACATTTTCATCATTCCCACAATTCAATCAAATTTTCATGGTTTAACATCAACAATTTTATCATTCCCAAATTCAATCAAATTTCATGGGTTTAACATCATCATTTTCATCATTCCCACAATTCAATCAAATTTCATGGGTTTAACATCAACATTTTCATCATTCCCACATTCAATCAAATCAATTTCATGGGTTTAAACATCATCATTTCATCATTCCCACAATTCAATCAAATTTCATGGGTTTAACATCATCATTTTCATAATTCCACAATTCAATCAAATTTCATGGGTTTAAACATCACATTTTCATCATTCCCCACAATTCAATCAATTTCATGGGTTTAACATCATCATTTCTATAATTCCCACAATTCAATCAAATTTCATGGGTTTAACATCAACATTTTCATCATTCCCACAATTCAATCAAATTTCATGGGTTTAACATCAACATTTTCATCATTCCCACAATTCAATTTCAATCAAATTTCATGGGTTTAACATCATCATTTCTATAATTCCCACAATTCAATCAAATTTCATGGGTTTAACATCAACATTTTCATCATTCCCACAATTCAATCAAATTTCATGGGTTTAACATCATCATTTTCATCATTCCCACATTTCAATCAAATTTCATGGGTTTAACATCATCATTTTCATCATTCCCACAATTCAATCAAATTTCATGGGTTTAACATCATTATTTCTATAATTCCCACAATTCAATCAAATTTCATGGGTTTAACATCAACATTTTCATCATTCCCACAATTCAATCAAATTCATGGGTTTAACATCAACATTCTATAATTCCCACAATTCAATCAAATTTCATGGGTTTAACATCAACATTTTCATCATTCCCACCATTCAATCAAATTTCATGGGTTTAACATCAACATTTTCATCATTCCCACAATTCAATCAAATTTCATGGGTTTAACATCATCATTTCTATAATTCCCACAATTCAATCAAATTTCATGGGTTGAACAACATCATTTCTATAATTCCCGCAATTCAATCAAATTTCATGGGTTTAACATCAACATTTTCTTCATTCCCACAATTCAATCAAATTTCATGGGTTTAACATCAACATTTCTTCATTCCCACAATTCAATCAAATTTCATGGGTTTAACATCAACATTTTCATCATTCCCACAATTCAATCAAATTTCATGGGTTTAACATCATCATTTCTATAATTCCCACAATTCAATCAAATTTCATGGGTTTAACATCAACATTTTCATCATTCCCACAATTCAATCAAATTTCATGGGTTTAACATCATCATTTTCATCATTCCCACAATTCAATCAAATTTCATGGGTTTAACATCATCATTTTCATCATTCTCATCATTCCCACAATTCAATCAAATTTCATGGGTTAACATCATCATTTCTATAATTCCCACAATTCAATCAAATTTCATGGGTTTAACATCAACATTTTCATCATTCCCACAATTCAATCAAATTTCATGCGTTTAGCATCATCATTTTTATAATTCCCAAATTCAATCAAATTTCATGGGTTTAACATCATCATTTTCATCATTCCCACAATTCAATCAAATTTCATGGGTTTAACATCATCATTTTCATCATTCCCACAATTCAATCAAATTTCATGGGTTTAACATCATCATTTCCATCATTCCCACAATTCAATCAAATTTCATGGGTTTAACATCAACATTTTCATCATTCCCACAATTCAATCAAATTTCATGGGTTTAACATCATCATTTCTATAATTCCCACAATTCAATAAAATTTCATGGGTTTAACATCAACATTTTCATCATTCCCACAATTCAATCAAATTTCATGGGTTTAACATCATCATTTTATAATTCCCAAATCAATCAAATTTCATGGGTTTAACATCAACATTTTCATCATTCCCACAATTCAATCAAATTTCATGGGTTTAACATCATCATTTTCATTAATTCCCACAATTCAATCAAATTTCATGGGTTTAACATCATCATTTTCATCATTCCCACAATTCAATCAAATTTCATGGTTTAACATCATATTTTTATAATTCCACAATTCAATCAAATTTCATGGGTTTAAATATCATCATTTTCATCATTCCCACAATTCAATCAAATTCATGGGTTTAACATCATCATTTCTATAATTCCCACAATTCAATCAAATTTCATGGGTTTAACATCAACATTTTCATCATTCCAACAATTCAATCAAATTTCATGGGTTTAACATCAACATTTTCATCATTCCCACAATTCAATCAAACACAATTCAATCAAATTTCATGGGTTTAACATCATCATTTTCATCATTCCCACAATCAATCAAATTTCATGGGTTAACATCAACATTTTCATCATTCCCACAATTCAATCAAATTTCATGGGTTTAACATCATCATTTCTATAATTCCCACAATTCAATCAAATTTCATGGGTTAACATCACATTTTCATCATTCCCACAATTCAATCAAATTTCATGGGTTTAACATCATCATTTTCATCATGCCACAGGCAATCACATTCATGCGGTGTACACATCCTCATTGCGCTAAAATTCCCACAATTCAATCAAATTTCATGGGTTAACATCATCATTTCATAATTCCCACAATTCAATCAAATTTCATGGGTTAACATCATCATTTTCATCATTCCCACAATTCAATCAAATTTCATGGGTTTAACATCAACATTTTCATCATCCCACAATTCAATCAAATTTCATGGGTTTAACATCATCATTTTCATCATTCCCACAATTCAATCAAATTTCATGGGTTTAACATCATCATTTTCATCATTCCCACAATTCAATCAAATTTCATGGGTTTAACATCAACATTTTCATCATTCCCACAATTCAATCAAATTTCATGGGTTTAACATCATCATTTCTATCATTCCCACAATTCAATCAAATTTCATGGGTTTAACATAAACATTTTCATCATTCCCACAATTCAATCAAATTTCATGGGTTTAACATCAACATTTCATCATTCCCACAATTCCCCACAATTCAATCAAATTTCATGGGTTTAACATCATCATTTATCATTTCCCACAATTCAATCAAATTTCATGGGTTTAACATCACATTTTCATCATTCCCACAATTCAATCAAATTTCAACAATTCAATCAAATTTCATGGGTTTAACATCAACATTTTCATCATTCCCACAATTCAATCAAATTTCATGGGTTTAACATCATCATTTCTATAATTCCCACAATTCAATCAAATTTCATGGGTTTAACATCAACATTTTCATCATTCCCACAATTCAATCAAATTTCATGGGTTTAACATCATCATTTCTATAATTCCCACAATTCAATCAAATTTCATGGGTTTAACATCATCATTCTATAATTCCCACAATTCAATCAAATTTCATGGGTTTAACATCAATTTTCATCATCCCACAATTCAATCAAATTTCATGGGTTTAACATCATCATTTCTATATTCCCACAATTCAATCAAATTTCATGGGTTTAACATCAACAGTTTCATCATTCCCACAATTCAATCAAATTTCATGGGTTTAACATCAACATTTTCATCATTCCACAATTCAATCAAATTTCATGGGTTTAACATCATCATTTTCTATAATTCCCACAATTCAATCAAATTTCATGGGTTTAACATCATCATTTCATCATTCCCACAATTCAATCAAATTTCATGGGTTTAACATCAACATTTTCATCATTCCCACAATTCAATCAAATTTCATGGGTTTAACATCATCATTTCTATAATTCCCACAATTCAATCAAATTTCATGGGTTTAACATCAACATATTTCATATTCTTCCCACAATTCAATCAAATTTCATGGGTTTAACATCATCATTTCATCATTCCCACAATTCAATCAAATCATGGGTTTAACATCATCATTTCTATAATCCCACAATTCAATCAAATTTCATGGGTTAACATCAACATTTTCATCATCCCACATTCAATCAAATTTCATGGGTTTAACATCAACATTTTCATCATTCCCACAATTCAATCAAATTTCATGGGTTTAACATCATCATTTCTATCATTCCCACAATTCAATCAAATTTCATGGGTTTAACATCATCATTTCTATAATTCCCACAATTCAATCAAATTTCATGGGTTTAACATCAACATTTTCTTCATTCCCATAATTCAATCAAATTTCATGGGTTTAACATCAACATTTTCTTCATTCCCACAATTCAATCAAATTTCATGGGTTTAACATCAACATTTT
The DNA here is from genome assembly GCF_024323335.1 of Lathyrus oleraceus. NCBI lineage: Eukaryota > Viridiplantae > Streptophyta > Magnoliopsida > Fabales > Fabaceae > Lathyrus > Lathyrus oleraceus. The sequence continues at coordinate 5,369 of NW_026113744.1, forward strand.
CATCATTCCCACAATTCAATCAAATTTCATGGGTTTAACATCATCATTTCTATAATTCCCACAATTCAATCAAATTTCATGGGTTTAACATCAACATTTCATCATTCCCACAATTCAATCAAATTTCATGGGTTTAACATCAACATTTTCATCATTCCCACATTTCAATCAAATTTCATGGGTTTAACATCATTATTTTCATCATTCCCACAATTCAATCAAATTTCATGGGTTTAACATCAACATTTTATAATTCCCACAATTCAATCAAATTTCATTGGTTTAACATCAACATTTTCATCATTCCCACAATTCAATCAAATTCATGGGTTTAACATCATCATTTCTATAATTCCCACAATTCAATAAAATTTCATGGGTTTAACATCAACATTTCATCATTCCCACAATTCAATCAATTTCATGGGTTTAACATCATTATTTTATAATTCCCACAATTCAATCAAATTTCATGGTTTAAATCATCATCATTTCTATCATTCCCAATTTCAATCAAATTTCATGGGTTTAACATCAACATTTTCATCATTCCCACAATTCAATCAAATTTCATGGGTTTAACATCAACATTTCTATAATTCCCACAATTCAATCAAATTTCATGGGTTTAACATCATCATTTTCATCATTCCCACAATTCAATCAAATTTCATGGGTTTAACATCAACATTTTAATCATTCCCACAATTCAATCAAATTTCATGGGTTTAACATCAACATTTTCATCATTCCCACAATTCAATCAAATTTCATGGGTTTAACATCATCATTTTATAATTCCCAAATCAATCAAATTTCATGGGTTTAACATCATCATTTTCATCATTCCCACAATTCAATCAAATTTCATGGGTTTAACATCATCATTTTTATAATTCCCAAATTCAATCAAATTTCATGGGTTTAACCTCAACATTTTCATCATTCCCACAATTCAATCAAATTTCATGGGTTTAACATCATCATTTTTATAATTCCCACAATTCAATCAAATTTCATGGGTTTAACATCATCATTTTCATCATTCCCACAATTCAATCAAATTTCATGGGTTTAACATCATCATTTCGATAATTCCCACAATTCAATCAAATTTCATGGGTTTAACATCAACATTTTCATCATTCCACAATTCAATCAAATTTCATGGGTTTAACATCAACATTTTCATCATTCCGATAAAAAAAAACACAATTCAATCAAATTTCATGGGTTTAAACATCATCATTTCTATAATTCCCACAATTCAATCAAATTTCATGGGTT
>NW_026113745.1:0-6607 GCF_024323335.1 Lathyrus oleraceus
AACAAATGGAGAATGAGATTCGATCTTTTAGATTAGCATTTTTTAAAGGACTAAACTTATGTACAATTGCTTATATGCTGTTAGAACTGTTTTCCATTCATGATTTATGGTTTAGGGTTTTAGGGAAAACAGTTCTAACAGTATATAAGCAATTGTACGTAAGTTTAGAGAAAATGATTTATAATTTGAGATAGAGGGAGTAGAATTTTACAATGTGTTGAAAAAAACATAGAATGAACAACTAACGGAGAATGAGATTCGATCTTTTAGATTAGCATTTTTTAAAGGACTAAACTTATGTACAATTGCTTATATTCTGTTAGAACTGTTTTCATTCATGATTTAGGGTTTAGGGTTTTAGGGAAAACAGTTCTAACAGTATATAAGCAATTGTACGTAAGTTTAGAGAAAATGATTTATAATTTGAGGTAGAGGGAGTAGAATTTTACAATGTGTTACCAAAAACATAGAATGAACAACTAACGGAGAATGAGATTCGATCTTTTAGATTAGCATTTTTTTAAAGGACTAAACTTATGTACAATTGCTTATATGCTGTTAGAACTGTTTTCCATTCATGATATAACATGTAGAGTTAATCTCCCATTTTTGGAAAAATAAATGTACGACACAGTCATGTTTTGGTAGAGGATCTGAATAATACGTTAAGTTAGACAGATATCACCTTATGAATGAAAAAAAGCACCAAAAATATCATTGGAACTACACCTATGTTTATCCTTTTTTTTAAATAAACAATTCAATTACAAAAAAAAAAAGACTTAAATCCTTAACCTATAAATATATATATATTATATATATATATAGATATATATATATATATATATATTATAATATATATTATATATAGATATTATATATATATATATTAATATAGATATATATTATATATATATATTATATATATATTAATAGATATATATATATTAATATATATATATTAATATATTATATATATATAATATATTATTAATATATATATATATATATATCTATATATATTAATATATATATATATATATATATATATATATATATATATATATATTTAAGGTTTAGGGTTTAGGATTGTAGGGAAAACAGTTCTAACAGTATATAAGCAATTGTACGTAAGTTTAGAGAAATGATTTATAATTTGAGATAGAGGGAGTAGAATTACAATGTGTTACAAAAACATAGAATGAAGAACATATGGAGAATGAGATTCGATCTTTTAGATTAGCATTTTTTAAAGGACTAAACTTATGTACAATTGCTTATATGCTGTTAGAACTGTTTTCCATTCATGATTTATGGTTTAGGGTTTTAGGGAAAACAGTTCTAACAGTATATAAGCAATTGTACGTAAGTTTAGAGAAAATGATTTATAATTTGAGATAGAGGGAGTAGAATTTTACAATGTGTTGAAAAAAACATAGAATGAACAACTAACGGAGAATGAGATTCGATCTTTTAGATTAGCATTTTTTAAAGGACTAAACTTATGAACAATTGCTTATATTCTGTTAGAACTGTTTTCATTCATGATTTATGGTTTAGGGTTTTAGGGAAAACAGTTCTAACAGTATATAAGCAATTGTACGTAAGTTTAGAGAAAATGATTTATAATTTGAGGTAGAGGGAGTAGAATTTTACAATGTGTTACCAAAAACATAGAATGAACAACTAACGGAGAATGAGATTCGATCTTTTAGATTAACATTTTTTTAAAGGACTAAACTTATGTACAATTGCTTATATGCTGTTAGAACTGTTTTCCATTCATGATATAACATGTAGAGTTAATCTCCCATTTTTGGAAAAATAAATGTACGACACAGTCATGTTTTGGTAGAGGATCTGAATGATACGTTAAGTTTTAGACAGATATCACCTTATGAATGAAAAAAAGCACCAAAAATATCATTGGAACTACACCTATGTTTTATCCTTTTTTTTAAATAAACAATTCAATTACAAAAATTAAAATAAAAAAGACTTAAATCCTTAACCTTATATATATATATATATATATATATATATATATATATATATAATATATATATATATATAATATATATTTAAGGTTTAGGGTTTAGGATTGTAGGGAAAACAGTTCTAACAGTATATAAGCAATTGTACGTAAGTTTAGAGAAAATGATTTATAATTTGAGATAGAGGGAGTAGAATTTTACAATGTGTTACAAAAAACATAGAATGAAGAACAAATAGAGAATGAGATTCGATCTTTTAGATTAGCATTTTTTTAAAGGACTAAACTTATGTACAATTGCTTATATGCTGTTAGAACTGTTTTCCATTCATGATTTAGGGTTTAGGCTTTTAGGGAAAACAGTTCTAACAGTATATAAGCAACTGTACGTAAGTTTAGAGAAAATGATTTATAATTTTAGATAGAGGGAGTAGAATTTTACAATGTGTTAAAAAAAACATAGAATGAACAACTAACGGAGAATGAGATTTGATCTTTTAGCTTAGCATTTTTTAAAGGACTAAACTTATGTACAATTGCTTATATGCTGTTAGAACTGTTTTAATTCATGATTTAGGGTTTAAGGTTTTAGGGAAAACAGTTCTAACAGTATATAAGCAATTGTACGTAAGTTTAGAGAAAATGATTTATAATTTGAGATAGAGGCAGTAGAATTTTACAATGTGTTAAAAAAAACATAGAATGAATAACTAACGGAGAATGAGATTCGATCTTTTAGATTAGCATTTATTTAAAGGACTAAACTTATGTACAATTGCTTATATGCTGTTAGAACTGTTTTCCATTCATGATATAACATGTAGAGTTAATCTCCCATTTTTGGAAAAATAAATGTACGACACAGTCATGTTTTGGTAAAGGATCTGAATGATACGTTAAGTTTTAGACAGATATCACCTTATGAATGAAAAAAAGCACCAAAAATATCATTGGAACTGCACCTATGTTTTATCCTTTTTTTTAAATAAACAATTCAATTACAAAAATAAAAAAAAAAGACTTAAATCCTTAACCTTATATATAATATATAATATATATAATATATATATATTAATATATATATATATTATATATATATATATATATATATTAATATATATATATATATATATATATATATATATAATTTAAGGTTTAGGGTTTAGGATTGTAGGGAAAACAGTTCTAACAGTATATAAGCAATTGTACGTAAGTTTAGAGAAAATGATTTATAATTTGAGATAGAGGGAGTAGAATTTTACAATGTGTTACAAAAAACATAGAATGAAGAACTAATGGAGAATGAGATTCGATCTTTTAGATTAGCATTTTTTTAAAGGACTAAACTTATGTACAATTGCTTATATGCTGTCAGAACTGTTTTCCATTCATGATTTAGGGTTTAGGGTTTTAGGGAAAACAGTTCTAACAGTATATAAGCAACTGTACGTAAGTTTAGAGAAAATGATTTATAATTTTAGATAGAGGGAGTAGAATTTTACAATGTGTTGAAAAAAACATAGAATGAACAACTAACGGAGAATGAGATTTGATCTTTTAGCTTAGCATTTTTTAAAGGACTAAACTTATGTGCAATTGCTTATATGCTGTTAGAACTTTTTTCCATTCATGATTTAGGGTTTAGGGTTTTAGGGAAAACAGTTCTAACAGTATATAAGCAATTGTACGTAAGTTTAGAGAAAATGACTTATAATTTGAGATAGAGGGAGTAGAATTTTACAATGTGTTAAAAAAAACATAGAATGAACAACTAACGGAGAATGAGATTCGATCTTTTAGATTAGCATTTTTTAAAGGACTAAACTTATGTACAATTGCTTATCTGCTGTTAGAACTGTTTTAATTCATGATTTAGGGTTTAGGGTTTTAGGGAAAACAATTCTAACAGTATATAAGCAATTGTACGTAAGTTTAGAGAAAATGATTTATAATTTGAGATAGAGGCAGTAGAATTTTACAATGTGTTAAAAAAAACATAGAATGAATAACTAACGGAGAATGAGATTCGATCTTTTAGATTAGCATTTATTTAAAGGACTAAACTTATGTACAATTGCTTATATGCTGTTAGAACTGTTTTCCATTCATGATATAACATGTAGAGTTATTCTCCCATTTTTGGAAAAATAAATGTACGACACAGTCATGTTTTGGTAAAGGATCTGAATGATACGTTAAGTTTTAGACAGATATCACCTTATGAATGAAAAAAAGCACCAAAAATATCATTGGAACTGCACCTATGTTTTATCCTTTTTTTTAAATAAACAATTCAATTACAAAAATAAAAAAAAAAAGACTTAAATCCTAACCTTATATATATATATATATATTAATATATATATATATATATATATATATAAATATATATATATATATAAATATAATATATATATATATATATATATATATATATATATATATATTTAAGGTTTAGGGTTTAGGATTGTAGGGTAAACAGTTCTAACAGTATATAAGCAATTGTACGTAAGTTTAGAGAAAATGATTTATAATTTGAGATAGAGGGAGTAGAATTTTACAATGTGTTACAAAAAACATAGAATGAAGAACAAATGGAGAATGAGATTCGATCTTTTAGATTAGCATTTTTTAAAGGACTAAACTTATGTACAATTGCTTATATGCTGTTAGAACTGTTTTCCATTCATGATTTATGGTTTATGGTTTTAGGGAAAACAGTTATAACAGTATATAAGCAATTGTACGTAAGTTTAGAGAAAATGATTTATAATTTGAGATAGAGGGAGTAGAATTTTACAATGTGTTGAAAAAAACATAGAATGAACAACTAACGGAGAATGAGATTTGATCTTTTAGATTAGCATTTTTTAAAGGACTAAACTTATGTACAATTGCTTATATGCTGTTAGAACTGTTTTAATTCATGATTTAGGGTTTAAGGTTTTAGGGAAAACAGTTCTAACAGTATATAAGCAATTGTACGTAAGTTTAGAGAAAATGATTTATAATTTGAGATAGAGGCAGTAGAATTTTACAATGTGTTAAAAAAAACATAGAATGAATAACTAACGGAGAATGAGATTCGATCTTTTAGATTAGCATTTATTTAAAGGACTAAACTTATGTACAATTGCTTATATGCTGTTAGAATGTTTTCCATTCATGATATAACATGTAGAGTTAATCTCCCATTTTGGAAAAATAAATGTACGACACAGTCATGTTTGGTAAAGGATCTGAATGATACGTTAAGTTTTAGACAGATATCACCTTATGAATGAAAAAAAGCACCAAAAATATCATTGGAACTGCACCTATGTTTTATCCTTTTTTTAAATAAACAATTCAATTACAAAAATAAAAAAAAAAGACTTAAATCCTTAACCTTATATATATATATATATATTATATATATAATATATATATTATATTAATAATATATATATATATATATATATATATATTAATATATATATATATATATATATATATATATATTTAAGGTTTAGGGTTTAGGATTGTAGGGAAAACAGTTCTAACAGTATATAAGCAATTGTACGTAAGTTTAGAGAAAATGATTTATAATTTGAGATAGAGGGAGTAGAATTTTACAATGTGTTACAAAAAACATAGAATGAAGAACTAATGGAGAATGAGATTCGATCTTTTAGATTAGCATTTTTTTAAAGGACTAAACTTATGTACAATTGCTTATATGCTGTCAGAACTGTTTTCCATTCATGATTTAGGGTTTAGGGTTTTAGGGAAAACAGTTCTAACAGTATATAAGCAATGTACGTAAGTTTAGAGAAAATGATTTATAATTTTAGATAGAGGGAGTAGAATTTTACAATGTGTTGAAAAAAACATAGAATGAACAACTAACGGAGAATGAGATTTGATCTTTTAGCTTAGCATTTTTTAAAGGACTAAACTTATGTGCAATTGCTTATATGCTGTTAGAACTTTTTTCCACTCATGATTTAGGGTTTAGGGTTTTAGGGAAAACAGTTCTAACAGTATATAAGCAATTGTACGTAAGTTTAGAGAAAATGACTTATAATTTGAGATAGAGGGAGTAGAATTTTACAATGTGTTAAAAAAAACATAGAATGAACAACTAACGGAGAATGAGATTTGATCTTTTTGATTAGCATTTTTTAAAGGACTAAACTTATGTACAATTGTTTATATGCTGTTAGAACTGTTTTAATTCATGATTTAGGGTTTAAGGTTTTAGGGAAAACAGTTCTAACAGTATATAAGCAATTGTACGTAAGTTTAGAGAAAATGATTTATAATTTGAGATAGAGGCAGTAGAATTTTACAATGTGTTAAAAAAAACATTGAATGAATAACTAACGGAGAATGAGATTCGATCTTTTAGATTAGCATTTATTTAAAGGACTAAACTTATGTACAATTGCTTATATGCTGTTAGAACTGTTTTCCATTCATGATATAACATGTAGAGTTAATCTCCCATTTTGGAAAAATAAATGTACGACACAGTCATGTTTTGGTAAAGGATCTGAATGATACGTTAAGTTTAGACAGATATCACCTTTGAATGAAAAAAAGCACCAAAAAATATCATTGGAACTGCACCTA
>NW_026113746.1:0-6551 GCF_024323335.1 Lathyrus oleraceus
TGTTAAACCTATGAATTTGATTGAATTGTGTGAATGATGCAAATGTTTGTTAAACCCATGAAATTTGATTGAATTGTGTGAATGATGAAAATGTTGATGTTAAACCTATGAAATTTGATTGAATTGTGTGAATGATGAAAATGTTGTTTTTAAACCCATGTAATTTGATTGATTGTGCGAATGATGAAGAAAATGTTATTGTCAACCTATGAAATTTGATTGAATTGTGTGAATGATGCAAATGTTGTTGTTAAACCCATGAAATTTGATTGAATTGTGTGAATGATAATGATGTATTGTTAAACCTATGAAATTTGATTGAATTGGTGTGAATGATGAAAATGTTTTTTGTTAACCCATGAATTTGATTGAATTGTGTGAATGATGAACAAAGTTGTTGTTAAACCTATGAAATTTGATTGAATTGTGTGAATGATGAAAACGTTGATGTTAAACCTATGAAATTTGATTGAATTGTGTGAATGATGAAAATGTTGTTGTTCAACCCATGAAATTTGATTGAATTGTGTGAATGATGAAAACGTTGATGTTAAACTTATGCAATTTGATTGAATTGTGTGAATGATGAAAATGTTGATGTTAAACCCTATGAAATTTGATTGAATGGTGCGAATGATGAAGAAAATGTTGTTGTTAAACCTATGAAATTTGATTGAATTGTGTGAATGATGAAAATGTTGTTGTTAAACCTATGACATTTGATTGAATTGTGTGAATGATGAAAACGTTGATGTTAAACATATGAAATTTGATTGAATTGTGTGAATGATGAATGTTGTGTTAAACCTATGAAATTTGATTGAATTGTGTCAATGATGAAAATATTGTGTTAAACCTATGAATTTGATTGAATTGTGTGAGTGATGAAAATGTTGTTGTTAAACCTATAAAATTTGATTGAATTGTGTGAATGATGAAAATGTTGATGTTAAACCTATGAAATTTGATTGAATTGTGCGAATGATGCAAATGTTGTTGTTAAACCCATGAAATTTGATTGAATTGTGTGAATGATGAAAACATTGATGTTAAACCTATGAAATTTGATTGAATTGTGTGAATGATGAAAAATGTTGTTGTTAACCCATGAAATTTGATTGAATTGTGTGAATGATGAAACGTTGATGTTAAACCTATGAAATTTGATTGAATTGTGTGAATGATGCAAATATTGATGTTAAAGCCATGAAATTTGATTGAATTGTGCGAATGATGAAGAAAATTGTTGTTAAACCTATGAAATTTGATTGACATTGAGTGAATGATGCAAATGTTGTTGTTAAACCCATGAATTTGATTGAATTGTGTGAATGATATGAATGTTATTGTCAAACCTATGAAATTTGATTGAATTGTGTGAATGATGAAAATGTTGTTGTTAAACCCATGAAATTTGATTGAATGGTGCGAATGATGAAGAAAATGTTGTTGTTAAACCTATGAAATTTGGTTAAATTTAACATTGTGTGACGCTGGCGACGTGGTTGTGTTGTTCAGACCGTTGAAAGTTAATTGAATTGTGTGAATGATGAAAATGTTGTTGTTAAACCTATATTTGATTGAATTGTGTGAATGATGAAAACGTTGATGTTAAACATATGAAATTTGATTGAATTATGCAAATTGATGAAGATGTATTTGATGTTAACCTATGAAATTGATTGAATTGTGGCAAGATGAAGAAAATGTTGTTGTTAAACCTACGAAATTTGATGAATTGTGGCGAATGATGAAGATGTTGTTGTTAAACCTATGAAATTTGATTGAATTGTGTGAATGAAAATGTTGTTGTTAACCCATGAAATTTGATTGAATTGTGTGAATGATGAAAATGTTGTTGTTAAACCTATAAATTTGATTGAATTGTGTGAATGATGAAATGTTGTTTAAACCTATGAAATTTGATTGAATTGTGTGAATGATGAAAATGTTGTGTTTAACCCATGAAATTTGATTGAATTGTGTGAATGATGAAAATGTTGTTGTTAAACCTATGAAATTGATTGAATTGTGTGAATGATGAAATGTGATGTTAAACCTATGAAATTTGATTGAATTGTGTGAATGATGAAAAATGTTGTTGTTAAACCCATGAAATTTGATTGAATTGTGTGAATGATGAAAATGTTGTTGTTAAACCTATGAAATTTGATTGAATGTGTGAATGATGAAATGTTGTTGTTAAACCCATGAATTTGATTGAATTGTGTGAATGATGAAAATGTTGTTGTTAAACCTATGAAATTTGATTGAATTGTGTGAATGATGAAAACGTTGATGTTAAACCTATGAAATTTGATTGAATTGTGTGAAGGATGCAAATGTTGATGTTCAACCCAGGCAATTTGGGATTGATGGTGCGAATGATGAAGAATGTTATTGTTAAACCTATGAAATTGCTTGCCGTGTGTGCAATGATGAACATGTTGCTGTTCACCCCTCTGCCTTGCATTGAATGTAGCGCCTGCAGTGCAAAATGTTGTTGTTCAACCACAGAGCACTTATTGCGTGCATTGTGTGCCTGATGACCATATATGATGTTACCCCCCTGCCTTTGCTTAGCAATTGTGATGCCTGCTGCCACACCCTGTTTTGTTCACCCCTCTGACCATTTTGGCTTGCCCTGGGGTTGTGACGCTGCACCATGTTGTTGTTCCACCCCTTACGTTGCTTGCCTTGTTTTCCGAATCATGAACTTTTAGTTGTCCATCCTCTGCACTTTGCTTGCATTGTGTGTACTGCGCACCTGTTGCTGTTCCCCCTCTGCCCTTTGCTTGCCTTTGCGCCTGCGCCCCTTTGTTGTTCAACCCCCCTGCCCGTTGCTTATGCCTTGGCTGCCTGCTGCCCCCTTGCTGTTTCCCCCTCAAGCCCTTTCCTTTTTGCTTGCCCTGTGATGAATACCTGCACACCGTTGCTCTTCCCCCATCTGCCTTTGCATTGCCTTGTGTGCAGAAGGAAAATATTGATGTTACGCCCATGACATGTGGATTGAATTGTAGCGAATGATGACAAACTGTTGTTGTTCCACCTATGCAATTTGCTTAACAGCGTGAAATGCTGACATGTTGTGTTCAACCCCTCCCTTTTGCTTGCCTTGTGTGAATATGATGTATATATTGATGTCCACCTATGAAATTTGATTGAATTGTGTGACTAGTGAATGTTTTGTTGTGTACCCCGTATGCACTTTGATTGAATGGTGCAAATGTGAAGAGGTTGTTGTTAAACCTCTGACATTTGATTACTTGTGTGAATAAGGAAAATGTTTGTAAACCTATGACCATTTGATTGAATTGTGTGAATGATGAAAGGTGTATGTTAAACATATGAAATTTGATTGAATTGAATGCAAACGATAAGAGTATGTTCTTAAACCTATGAAATTATGATTGAATGTGTCAATGATGAAATATGTTGTTAAACCCACGAATTTGATTAATTGTGGCGAGGGATGGAAAATGTTGTTTGTTAAACCTAGGAAATTGATTGAATTTGTGAATGATGAAAATGTTGATGTTAAACCTATGAAAGTTTGATTGAATTGTGCGAAATGATGCAAGGTTGTTGTTAAACCCATGAAATTTGATTGAGTAGTGTGAATGAGGAAAACATTGATGTTCAAACCTATGAAATGTAATTGCATTCTGCCCGCTCCTGCGTTCTGTCCCCCCTGCCTTTGCTTGCCTCTTGTGTGCCCTGGTGCCCTGTTGTTGTTCCCCGCTGCTGCCCCTTTGCTTTTGCCCTTGTGTGGCCTGCTGCCCCTGTTGTCTTCCCCCTCTGCCCCCTTTGCTCGCCTTGTGTGCCTGCTGCCCCCCGTTGCTGTTCCCCCTCGCCCTTTTCTTGCCTTGTGGGCCTGCTTGCCCATGTTGTTGTTTTCCCCCCCCTTGCCCCTTTGCCTGCTGTTTTGTGTGCCTGCTTGCCCCCGTTGCTGTCCCCTTCTGCCCTTTGCTTGCCTTGGTGCCGCTGCCCTGTTGCTGTTTCCCCCCCCCCCCCCCCCCCCCTGCCCTTTGCTTGCCTTGGTTGCGCTCTGATCCGTGAAAACATGTTGTTGTTAACCCTATGATATTGATGAATTGGTGCGACTGCTGCCCCCGTGGACTTAAACTATGACATTTTGATTGCATTTGTGTGAATGCTGCGGAAATAGTGATGTTACCCCATAAATTTTGATTGCATTGTGCGAATGATAATGTGTTGTTTACAACCTATTGAAAGTGATTACATGTGTGATGATGCAAATGTGTTGTTAAACCCATGAATTGATTGAATTGTGTGAATGATGAAAATGTTGTTGTTAAACCTATGAAATTTGATTGAATTGTGTGAATGATGAAAATGTTGATGTTAAACTATGAAATTTGATTGAATTGTGTGAATGATGAAGATGTTGTTGTTAAACCTATGAAATTTGATTGAATTGTGTGAATGATGAAAATTTGTTGTTAAACCCATGAAATTTGATTGAATGTGTGAATGATGAAAAAGTTGATGTTAAACCTATGAAATTTGATTGAATTGTGTGAATGATGAAATGTTGTTGTTAACCTATAAATTTGATTGAATGTGTGAATGATGAAAATGTTGTTGTTAAACCTATGAAATTTGATTGAATTGTGTGAATGATGAAAACGTTGATTTTAAACCCATGAAATTTGATTGAATTGTGCGAATGATGAAATGTTGTTGTTAACCCATGAAATTTGATTGCATTGTGTGAATGATGAAGAAATGTTGTTGTTAAACCCATGAAATTTGATTGATTGTGTGAATGATGAAAATGTTGTTGTTAAACCCATGAAATTTGATTGAATTGTGTGAATGATGAAAATGTTATTGTTAACCTTGATTTGATTTGAATTGTGTGAATGATGAAAATGTTGTTGTTAAACCTATGAAATTTGATTGAATTGTGTGAATGATGAAACGTTGATGTTAAACCTATGAAATTTGATTGAATTGTGTGAGATGAAAAATGTTGTTGTTAAACCCATGAAATTTGATTGAATTGTGTGAATGATGAAAACGTTGTTGTTAAACCTATGAAATTTGATTGAATTGTGTGAATGATGAAAACTTGATGTTAAACCTATGAAATTGATTGAATTGTGCGAATGATGAAGATGTTGTTGTTAAACCTATGAATTTGATTGAATTGTGTGTGATGAAATGTTGTTGTTAAACCTATAAATTTGATTGAATGTGTGAATGATGAAAATGTTGTTGTTAAACCTATGAAATTTGATTGAATTGTGTGAATGATGAAAATGTTGATGTTAAACCTATGAAATTTGATTGAATTGTGCGAATGATGCAAATGTTGTTGTTAAATTAAACCTATGAATTTGATTGAATTGTGTGAATGATGAAAATGTTGTTGTTAAACCCATGAAATTTGATTGAATTGTGTGAATGATGAAAACGTTGATCTTAAACCTATGAAATTTGATTGAATTGTGTGAATGATGAAAATGTTGTTGTTAAACCCATGAAATTTGATTGAATTGTGCGAATGATGAAGAAAATGTTGTTGTTAAACCTATGAAATTTGATTGAATGTGTGAATGATGCAAATGTTGTTGTTAAACCCATGAAATTTGATTGAATTGTGTGAATGATAATGATGTTATTGTTAAACCTATGAAATTTGATTGAATTGTGTGAATGATGAAAATGTTTTGTTGTTAAACCTATGAAATTTGATTGAATTGTGTGAATGATGAAAATGTTGTTGTTAAACCTATGAATTTGATTGAATTGTGTGAATGATGAAATGTTGTTGTTAAACCCATGAAATTTGATTGAATTGTGTGAATGATGAAAAATGTTGCTGTTAAACCCATGAAATTTGATTGAATTGTGTGAATGATGATGAAATGTTGATGTTAAACCTATGAATTTGATTGAATTGTGTGAATGATGAAAATGTTGTTGTTTCCTAAACCTATGAAATTTGATTGAATTGTGTGAATGATGAAAATGTTGTTGTTAAACCTATGAAATTTGATTGAATTGTGTGAATGATGAAAATGTTGTTGTTAAACCTATGAATTTGATTGAATTGTGTGAATGATGAAAATGTTGATGTTAAACCTATGAAATTGATTGAATTGTGTGAATGATGAAGATGTTTATGTTAAACCTATGAAATTTGATTTGAATTGTGCGAATGATGAAAATGTTGTTGTTAAACCTATGAATTTGATTGAATTGTGTGAATGATGAAAATGTTGTTGTTTAAACCTATGAAATTTGATTGAATTGTGTGAATGATGAAAATGTTGATGTTAAACCTATGAAATTTGATTTGAATTGTGCGAATGATGAAACAATGTTGTTGTTAAACCTATGAAATTTGATTGAATTGTGTGAATGATGAAAATGTTGATGTTAAACCTATGAAATTTGATTGAATTGTGTGAATGATGAAATGTTGTTGTTAAACCCATGAAATTTGATTGAATTGTGTGAATGATGAAATGTTGTTGTTAAACCTATGAAATTTGATTGAATTGTGTGAATGATGAAAATGT
>NW_026113747.1:0-6511 GCF_024323335.1 Lathyrus oleraceus
GTATATTATCTACTTTTTGACGGCTATAGATGATATATCTCATGCACTCGTTGGTCGAAGTGTCGTCCCTCCCAGTCGAGTAAGATTCGTATTCCTTGTGGAAACGATGTCCTCCCTCCTAACAAGTTTGCTTTCGCTCTCTTCAGGATGATGTCGTTGATTTATCCATTTAACAACCTACAACCCGGTTATGGATAATCTTCCATGCGAGTATATTATCTACTTTTGACGCTATAGATGATATATCTCATGCACTCGTTGGTCGAAGTGTCGTCCCTCCCAGTCGAGTAAAGATTCGTATTCCTGTGGAATCGAATGTCCATCCTTTAACAGATCGCTTTTCTAGCCCTCTTCAGGATGATGAGTGTTTGGGAACACAAACCAATTCACGTTTTGGTTGGTCACCTGTTTCATGCCTACAACCCGTATCCTTGGTGTTCCTTCCTGTCTGCTCCCTGTCGTGACTTTGATCCCCAGTGAGTTCTCCTTCTCGTTGTGTCGATAAACATCGAGCTTCTCCCTTTCGTCCGTTGACGTCTGGTCGAGTCTTCCCATTCATCCGTTGATGTCTGGTTACCTCTCCGTTGGTTTCGATAACGTCGAGTTTTTCCTGGTCGTCCCTAGTTAGTTACCTCTCCGTTGGTTTTGGTAAACGTCGAGTTTTTCCCACTATGTCCGTTGACATGTGGTTGTATCTCTTCCAGTCATTCATTAATGTCTGGTTACCTCTCCGTTGGTCTTTGTAAACTCGAGTTTTTCCTAGTTATCCGTTGGCATCTAGTTGTGATTTCTGTCCCATTCATCGTCTTGTGATGTCTGGATGTGACTTTACCTTTGAAAAAAAGAAAATCAAAATTCCCAGCAATAAAGATCAGATCCCAGTGGACGTTTCCGTTGGTGGATCCCCGTATTGTGCAAATTTCTCTACGGTTCTTCGGTATTCAATCCCTGTTTACCCTGAAAGTCTGACAGCCGTTGCTTTCATCCATTCGGGTTCCCAGTTGATTGAATAGGGCAGCTGTAGCACCTCAAATTTGCACCTCTCCTTTTGTACATTCATTTTCATATTAGGTCATTAACATTAACATTGGCCACTGCATAGCATTGCACTGTCCATTTGCCCAGTGCAAGTCATTAGGTCAAGACTGGTTAGGAGGATCAGTTGTGCAAGCAAGCAAGTGCATTTCCTATTGAATCAAATCCTTAAGGTTGGTTCACACATTCATGTGACCTAGGGATCATTTTGAAGTGGTTTGGCCAAAGGTTGGATGCTCAGAAGTCATCAGTCATTGCACAATGCATCTGAAACCCTAGAAAGTCAATTGTGGTCAACTGTGCCTGAAATCATGGATTTGGAGGTGGGAGATGGTTTGAAGGCCTCATTCATGTCCATACAAGTCTCATTTGACATGTCAAGATCAAGGTTGAAGAATTTGAGGTCAGATGAAAAGTTTCCAAAAATAGTAAGTGACTTGTAATTTCAAACTGCCAAAATGGAAAGGTCTTCTCCTCAAATTTACATCATCATACAAGCTTCAAATGGAATTTTGTCTAACATGAAAGTTGAATATATTGCTCTCACCTTTCTAAAAAGTCCAAGAACATCCATTTCTCTTTGTGGTTGGCAAGTTATGATCAAATCATTGTCAAGAATTTTTGAACTTCAAACTTGGATAACTTTCACACCAATTGACCAATGAAGTGGGTTTTTTGCTACAATCTCCTTTTAGCATGTTCTATCATAATCATTCTTACATTTCAACAAAACTCATCACAACAAAATTGCATTTCTCACTTGATTTGAATTTAAAAAAGGGAGGGAAAAGGTGACTTTCAAAAATATGCATTTTCCACACATAATTTCACTTGCAATTGGTCTTAAATCAAATTTGGAGTGTGTTTGGGCAGAAATTCGTGCACTGTAGCAAGGTTCTCATGCACATAGGGTGTTTTGACCAACATTAGCATAAACACTTCATTTCATTAATCCTTGCATTTTTGGCTAAGTGAGATATAGGAAGATCATTAATCCATCATATATAGGCTAATGCTAACTGAATTTGGGATTAACATTCATTCTTGCTCAGATCTAGATCAAAGTGAAAATCTCCAAAATTTTTCTCTCAACTTTTCAGCCAAATTCTCCAAAACCTTGCCTGATTCTTCATTGATTCACCATTCACACGCATTGCTGAAGAATATTGAAGCAAGAATCATCCATTTTCGTGCTGTTTCAAGAGCTGTCAAAGTAAGCTTCATCAATGGCAAATGCGAATTTGAGCTACATCCAGCATCATTGAGCTTCGATTCTTCACTCATTCATCTACTGGAGCTTTGAGGATCATCTTTTCAACATTCCAAAGCCAGAAAACCACGATACACCACTGCTCTTCAATTAAGGATGGATTCGATGCTCTTAATTCATGAAATAGTGATATGCTTCATGTAGATCATTCAATGCTGAGTGTACTGCGCTTTGAATCGTTGATTTTCATTGAGAATTAAGCAAGATATGCTGATTTTAAGATTGACATGTGAGATTTCTTTTGCTCGATCCGTGCTTGATAGGGAGAATTAGGTTAATTCGAGTTTAGATTGTTGATGTACATGAGGAGAGATTCTATTGGTATGTTTTTGTGATTTTCTCTGTGCGAATTGTTCTTGAGTGATGAACTGATGAATGTGCGTATGAACCCTAATTTTGCATTTCCAGAAAATGTTTGATCCTCCTTAACACATTTTGCATGCGTTCTGTTGTTTTTTTTTGCCATGCGTTGGACTAGATGTCGCTTTCTAGTTGGCTCGCGTTTCATTTAAATTGAAACGCGTCGTTTTGGACGGTCCCAAAACGCCGCGTTTCATTTAAATGAAACGCGAGCCAACTAGAAAGCGACATCTAGTCCAACGCATGGCAAAAAACAACAGAACGCATGCAAATGTGTTAAGGAGGATCAAAACATTTTCTGAAATGCAAAATTAGGTTCATACCACATTCATCCAGTTCATCACTCAAGACAATTTCGCACAGAAAATCACAAATAACTACCAATAGAATCCTCTCCTCATGTACATCAACAATCTAAACTCGAATTACCTAATTCTCCCTATCAAGCACGATCGAGCAAAAGAAATCTCACATGTCAATCTTAAAATCAGCATATCTTGCTTAATTCTCATGAAAATCACGATTCCAAGCGCAGTACACTCAGCATTGAATGACTACATGAAGCATATCACTATTTCATGAATTAAAGCATCGAAATCCATCCTTAATTGAAGAGCAGTGGTGTAATCGTGGTTTTCTGGCTTTGGAATGTTGAAAAGATGATCCTCAAAGCTCCAGAGATGAATGAGTGAAGAATCGAAGCTCAATGATGCTGGATGTAGCTCAAATTCGCATTTGCCATTGATGAAGCTTACTTTGACAGCTCTTGAAACAGCACGAAAATGGATGATTCTTGCTTCAATATTCTTCAGCAATGCGTGGAATGGTGAATCAATGAAGAATCAGGCAGGTTTTTGGAGAATTTGGCTGAAAAGTTGAGAGAAAAGTTTTGGAGATTTTTTCACTTTGATCTAGATCTGAGCAAGAATGAATGTTAATCCCAAATTCAGTTAGCATTAGCCTTATATATGATGGATTAATGATCTTCCTAATCTCACTTAGCCAAAATGCAAGGATTAATGAAATGAAGTGTTTATGCTAATGTTGTCAAAACACCCTATGTGCATGAGACCCTGCTACAGTGCACGAATTTCTGCCCAAACACACTCCAAATTTGATTTAAGACCAATTGCAAGTGAAATTATGTGTGGAAAATGCATATTTTTGAAAGTCACCTTTTTCCCTCCCTTTTTTAAATTCAAATCAAGTGAGAAATGCAATTTTTGTGTGATGAGTTTTGTTGAAATGTATGATGATTATGATAGAACAGCTAAAAGAGATTGTAGCAAAAAACCCCCACTTCATTTGGTCAATTGGTGTGAAAGTTATCCAAGTTTGAAGTTCAAAATTTCTTGACAATGATTTGATCATAACTTGCCAACCACAAATGAGAAATGGATGTTCTTGGACTTTTTAGAAGGTGAGAGCAATATATTCAACTTTCATGTTAGACAAAATTCCATTTGAAGCTTGTATGATGATGTAAATTTGAGGAGAAGACCTTTCCATTTTTGGCAGTTTGAAATTACAAGTCACTTCTATTTTTGGAAACTTTTCATCTGACCTCAAATTCTTCAACCTTGATCTTTGACATGTCAAATGAGACTTGTATGGACATGAATGAGGCCTCTCAAACCATCTCCCACCTCCAATCCATGATTTCAGCACAGTTGACCACATTGACTTTCTAGGTTTTCAGATGCTTGTGCAATGACTGATGACTTCTGAGCATCCAACCTTTGGCCAAACCACTTCAAAATGATCCCTAGTTCACATGAACATGTTGAACCAACCTTAAGGATTTGATTCAATAGGAATGCACTTGCTTGCTTGCACAACTGATCCTCCTAACCATTCTTGACCTAATGACTTGCACTTGGGCAAATGGACAGTGCAATGCTATGCAGTGGCCAATGTTATGTTAATGACCTAATATGAAATGAATGTACAAAAGGAGAGGTGCAAATTTGAGGTGCTACAGCTGCCCCTATTCAATCACTGGAACCCGAATGGATGAAAGCAACGGCTGTCAGACTTTCAGGGTAAACAGGGATTGAATACCGAAGAACCGTAGAAATTTGCACAATACGGGATCCACCAACGAAACGTCCACTGGGATCTGATCTTTATTGCTGGGATTTTGATTTTTTCTTTTTTTCAAAGGTAAAGTCACATCCAGACATCACAAGACGATGAATGGGAACAGAAATCACAACTAGATGCCAACGGATACTAGAAAAACTCGACGTTTACCAAGACCAACGGAGAGGTAACCAGACATTACTGATGACTGGAAGATACAACCACATTCAACGACATAGTGGGAAAAACTCGACGTTTACCAAAACCAACGAGAGGTAACTCAACTAGGACGACCAGGAAAACTCGACGTTTAATCGAAACCAACGGAGAGGTAACCAGACATCAACGTATGATTGGGAAGACTCGACCAGACGTCACGGACGAAAGGGAGAAGCTCGATGTTTATCGACACCAACGGAGAAGGAGAACTCACTGTGGATCAAAGTCACGACAGGGAGCAGACAGGAAGGAACACCAAAGGATACCGGTTGTAGGCATGAAACAGGTGACCAACCAAAACGTGAATTGGTTTGTGTTCCAAAACACTCATCATCCTGAAGAGGGCTAGAAAACGATCTTGTTAAGGATGGACATTCGATTCCACCAGTAATACGATCTTACTCGACTGGAGGGACGACACTTCGACCAACGAGTGCATGAGATATATCATCTATAGCCGTCAAAACGTAGATAATATACGCATGGAAGATTATCCATAACCGGGTTGTAGGTTGTTAAATGGATAAACAACCGACATCATCCTGAAGAGAGCGAAAGCAAACTTGTTAGAGGATGGACATTCGTTTCCACAAGGAATACGAATCTTACTCGACTGGGAGGGACTACACTTCGACCAACGAGTGCATGAGATATATATCTCTATAGCCGTCAAAACGTAGATAATATACTCCATGGAAGATTATCCATACCGGTTGTAGGTTGTTAAATGATAAATCAACCGACCTCATCCTGAAGAGAGCGAAAGCAAACTTGTAGAGATGGACATTCGATTCCACAAGGAATACGAATCTTACTCGACTGGGAGGGACGACACTTCGACCAACGAGTGCATGAGATATATCATCTATAGCCGTTAAAACGTAGATAATATACTCGCATGGAAGATTATCCATACCGTTATAGGTTGTTAATGATAAATCAACCGACAAAGAAAGGCTCGGTACCAGACTAGTATGCAAAGATGACCAATCAAAAGGGGAAACCCAACATACCACAAATGGTGAATGAAAGAGGACCCGCTGGGGATAAGTTGCTTACTCGGAGCAAATATCTGAAAGGTGAAAGGAATATCAATACCGAAACTGATATGATAACCACAGAGGGATTACATCTACCGTTAGTAGGCAGAAAACCACAAAAAAGCAACCATCATCAACTAGGATGAGCACAAGGGTTAACTCCACCAATGGGAGGACAGAGATTCACATCTACCGTTTAGTAGGTAGAAGCCACAAAGATAGGACTTACAGCTACCGGTTCGTAGGTAGAAGCCAACAAACATCTGCTGAGAGACAGTGAGAAAAAGGATTTACAACTACTGGGTAGTAGGTAAGACCGCAAAGATCGACTTACAACTACCGTTCGTAGGTAGAAGCCACAAACAGTCTGCTGAGAGACAGCCATAAGGAAGCCAGTTTAGAATCGATCCAAAGGCATACTGAATCAAGACTCATCCTAATAAGGAAAGAACTCAGTAGGGAAAACCCATCCCATTATGTGTGGGGAGGGAATGAAACAACCGTC
>NW_026113748.1:0-6447 GCF_024323335.1 Lathyrus oleraceus
GGTAGACTGAATCAAGACTCATCCTAATGAGGAAAGAACTCAATAGGGAAAACCCCTCCCATTAGGGAGGGAACGGAAGCAACCGTCATCCACGAGGATGTATCTCAGTGGGGAAATGGCAGGAAAAGATTGACACCTTCTGCTTAAGGGGTAGACTCTACATGGAGAGATCAGACAACCCATACCTGCTTAAGGAAAAAGACCCAAGCTGGCAAGACGCTAACAATTGGGAGTAACACTGATGGGGATACCACTCGACCGAGGAATCACATGTTCGGAAAACACAACCTCTCGACCATGCTGATGAACCCAATTCTGAAGCCGATCCAATGGCGCGATGCTAAGCTCTTTCCAACAACCCAATCTCGGCTGGTCACCACGGCCTAGGGCTAATGGATATGCTTGCTATGTTGATGCATGAGTTTTTTCTTGTTTTACACAATGCCCCATGATCATGGAAATGCTATGCACTAATGAGCAATATGCTATGCTTATCTAAATGATGAATGCATAAACACACGTCTCCTTCAGAGACAACACGGGGAACTCCAGGAACTGTGCTAGGGATCCTATAACCAGGTCAACTTCCATTCTGCTGGGGAAAGACAAACCTTGCTGGAAAAAAACCATCAACACCGCCTCTGCTGGGAAGACAGCTTCAGACTTGGAAAAACAGTCACAACTCGCTGGGGATACGGCCACCTTAGGTTGCTGAGGAGACACTGATCTCGAATCTGTTATGGAGGTAACGCTCTCACACCTACTGGGGAAATACAGCTTATTAGACACGGAACACCTGTCGAGTCGCCGAACAGCGGCATCCATCGTCCACCCATAGTGTCAAGCTTTCCTCTTTTATGAACTCCCAGATGCTTCTGGACTTTCTGCTCCATCATCTTGTATTCCCAATCTCGTCCGTACCACGGGGACGAACTCCTGGTATTCAGACAAACTTTCCAATCATCAGACTTTGAAGAGTCTTCTTGATAACTTTCCAGGACCGTCGTCGTAATCCTTCACTGTCTTTTCACCGTTCAACTATCCTTGCCCCTGATTGGCTCTGCAGGGATCTCTTGTCATAAAGGCTTCACATCACCACCGACAAGTGAATGAATATCCAACAGTACTTGCACAAGAGGTCGTTAGATAAAAACGTGCCCCAGGTATGCCTCAGGTGTTCTGATGTTTCAACACTTAGGTCACTCAGACTTCCAAGTAAGATTTCCAGATTTCAATCACACAAGCATGCATTGGAAGAGACCTCTATGTTTCAAAATGCAAATATTCTTATCAGAATAAACAGATGTTTTTGTAATCAAAACGGTAATGACAACAAAACAAAATTATTTGACCGAACACAAGCTTTATTTTACTGGAATAAAAGATGGCTCACAATCGAGCAACACACAGGAAGCAAACCCTGGAAAGAGGTGATTGCACATAAAAGGAAAAAATCTATCCTAATGGCAACGTGAAACTGCGATCTCATCGGGTTCCAACTCAGTTACACCTCATATGTCCTTAGGACTTTCCGCACCTTCTGTCTTCTGAACAAGACGCTTCCGATTGGTCTCTGTCGGGGATTATCCAAGTCATCATGAGCACAAATGATCATGCTAGACGCAGTTGTCGTTTCATTCCCTCTTTTTCCTGGACCGCCCTTTCGGGTTTCAGTCCACCGGGATACCCTTTTTTGCCCAAGTCGCCCTTGCGGGTTTTCAACTTGCGGGTGTACATTTCTTTTCTTTATTATCCCTAACTTTTGCCCGAACCTTTCTCTTTCTTGGTTCGCGGGATGCCCATTTTTTGCCTGGACTCTTTATTCTTTTTTTTTGTCCAGCGGGTTTCTTTACGAAGTATTTTCTAACTGCGTCCGCATTCACAGGGAATGGAAAATCGTCGTCATCCGTGGTCGTCAACTAAGGTTCTGTCAGGGGGAACTTTCTTGACCACGAATGGACATTCATAACTGTTTGTCCATTTGCCCCACAATCGTCTTGAGGAGGAAGGATCTCCTTCAACCAACTCTTCCACGTGGTACACGCGAGGTCACACTTCTTGGTTAACAACATGCTTCGTTCACTGGGTACAATTGCCCCATGCCAAGTAACTGTCAGCCTTTCCTCAGTTGGGCTCAACGTGTCATTCCGAGTCCTTATCCATTCAGTCTTCTCTGATTTCTCATATTTCTGTGAGGAAAACACTGCCCCAGGTAGATACACATCCCTAGTTCAACATCCAGGATACAGATTTATGTTCAGCCACCATTGTTGGTGCAACCAACTGTGATCCGGGAAGCACTAACTATTCACCTCATCTCCTTCCCCTCAGACATCGGAATCCGTTCGGATTCGGGGTCAGACCCCTCCTCCGGGATCAGTCACTCTCAATCTTTCGATTTGAGTACCTCGAGATGTCTCATCAGGGACCTCAAACTTCCTTGGTTGATAACCTTTCATGGGTGCTACTAGCTTCTCAAACACCTATCTGATCAAATCCATTTTGGACATCCACAAAGTGGTATGGATCAGTATACACTGTCTCAGTCGGCGAGCAGCCTATGCCAAAGTACATCAAGTTTTTCGAACAGCGAGTGTATTGTTTCACAGTCGATAAACTTTTGCTTAGGTAAATTGCATACTCTTTTCGACAAGACTAGTCATGCTGACTCAATACGCGCCTCGTAGACCCTCGAGGGTTATCAAGTACCGGATTAACAGTGTTTCTTTCACTGAGGTATCGGAATCGGAGGTTCCTGCAAATTATCTCTCTCTATTTTTTTTTTTTTTAGCAGGATCGACCTCGATTCCTCTGATTCGCTCACAACAGGCCTCGGTAGCTTGATGGACAACACTCCATAAGTGCACTGATTTAGACTCAAAAGTATGAGTTATCTCAACCGGTCAAACAACTTGCCCCAAGTCTACGGATGCCCCTGTTCTGCTTGGGACTTTGCCATCATGTCATCAACATGGCATTTGCTTTCACGATGAATCATATCATGAAACAAAGTCACCGTAGACCTCTGATACGTGGCACCGGCCTCATGTGACGGAACGACATCAACTTAGAACACGAAGGTGCCCCTTGTGTGGGGGACCTGGTTTACTCCATATCATCTGGCAACAATTCAATCTGGTCTTGGCCAAGAAGCCATCCCTAAAGATAAACACTGAGACCTGAGCCATATAATCAACCAATACCTCATTGTGATGTACGGGAATGCATCTTTCTGATAGTAATCAGAAAGATGCATTCCCGGTACATCACAATGAGGTATTGGTTGATTATATGGCTCAGGTCTCAGTGTTATCTTTAGGGATGGCTTCTTGGCCAAGACCAGATTGAATTGTTGCCAGATGATATGGAGTAAACAGGTCCACCACACAAGGGGCACCTTCGTGTTCTAAGTTGATGTCGTTCCGTCACATGAGGCCGGTGCCACGTATCAGAGGTCTACGGTGACTTTGTTTCATGATATGATTCATCGTGAAAGCAAATGCCATGTTGATGACATGATGGCAAAGTCCCAAGCAGAACAGGGGCATCGGTAGACTTGGGGCAAGTTGTTGACCGGTTGAGATAACTCATACTTTTGAGTCTAAATCAGTGCACTTATGGAGTGTTGTCCATCAAGCTACCGAGGCCTGTTGTGAGCGAATCAGAGGAATCGAGGTCGATCCTGCTAAAAAAAAAAAAAAAATAGAGAGAGATAAGTTGCAGGAACCTCCGATTCCGATACCTCAGTGAAAGAAACACTGTTAATCCGGTACTTGATAACCCTCGAGGGGTCTACGAGGCGCGTATTGAGTCAGCATGGACTAGTCTTGTCGAAAAGAGTATGCAATTTACCTAAGCAAAAAGTTATCGACTGTGAAACAATACACTCGCTGTTCGAAAAACTTGATGTACTTTGGCATAGGCTGCTCGCCGACTGAGACAGTGTATACTGATCCATACCACTTTGTGGATGTCCAAAATGGATTTGATCAGATAGGTGTTTGAGAAGCTAGTAGCAACCATGGAAAGGTTATCAACCAAGGAAGTTTGAGGTCCTGATGAGGACATCTCGAGGTACTCAAATCGAAAGATTGAGAGTGACTGATCCGGAGGAGGGGTCTGACCCGAATCCGAAGGATTCCGATGTCTGAGGGGGAAGGAGATGAGGTGAATAAGTTAGTGCTTCCCGGATCACAGTTGGTTGCACCAACAATGGTGGCTGAACATAAAATCTGTATCCTGGATGTTGAACTAGGGATGTGTATCTACTGGGGCAGTGTTTTCCTCACAGAAATATGAGAAATCAGAGAAGACTGAATGGATAAGGACTCGGAATGACACGTTGAGCCCAACTGAGGGAAAGGGCTGACAGTTACTTGGCATGGGGCAATTGTACCCAGTGAACGAAGCATGTTGTTAACCAAGAAGTGTGACCTCGCGTGTACCACGTGGAAGAGTTGGTTGAAGGAGATCCTTCCTCCTCAAGACGATTGTGGGGCAAATGGACAAACAGTTATGAATGTCCATTCGTGGTCAAGAAAGTTCCCCTGACAGAACCTTGTAGTTGACGACCACGGATGACGACGATTTTCCATTCCCTGTGAATGCGGACGCAGTTAGAAAATACTTCGTAAAAGAAACCCGCTGGACAAAAAAAAAAGAATAAAGAGTCCAGGCAAAAAATGGGCATCCGGCGAACCAAGAAAAAGAGAAAGGTTCGGGCAAAAGTTAGGGATAATAAAAGAAAAGAAATGTACACCGGCAAGTTGAAAACCCGCAAGGGCGACTTGGGCAAAAAAGGGTATCCCGGTGGACTGAAACCCGAAAGGGCGGTCAGGAAAAAGAGGGAATGAAACGAACAACTGCGTCTAGCATGATCATTTGTGCTCATGATGACTTGGATAATCCCCGACAGAGACCAATCGGAAGCGTCTTGTTCAGAAGACAGAAGGTGCGGAAAGTCCTAAGGACATATGAGGTGTAACTGAGTTGGAACCCGATGAGATCGCAGTTTCACGTTGCCATTAGGATAGATTTTTCCTTTTATGTGCAATCACCTCTTTCCAGGGTTGCTTCCTGTGTGTTGCTCGATTGTGAGCCATCTTTTATTCAGTAAAATAAAGCTTGTGTTCGGTCAAATAATTTTGTTTTGTTGTCATTACCGTTTTGATTACAAAAACATCTGTTTATTCTGATAAGAATATTTGCATTTTGAAACATAGAGGTCTCTTCCAATGCATGCTTGTGTGATTGAAATCTGGAAATCTTACTTGGAAGTCTGAGTGACCTAAGTGTTGAAACATCAGAACACTGAGGCATACCTGGGGCACGTTTTTATCTAACGACCTCTTGTGCAAGTACTGTGGATATTCATTCACTTGTCGGTGGTGATGTGAAGCCTTATGACAAGAGATCCTGCAGAGCCAAATCAGGGGAAGGATAGTTGAACGGTGAAAAGACAGTGAAGGATTACGACGACGGTCCTGGAAAGTTAATCAAGAAGACTCTTCAAAGTCTGA
The DNA here is from genome assembly GCF_024323335.1 of Lathyrus oleraceus. Classification (NCBI taxonomy): domain Eukaryota; kingdom Viridiplantae; phylum Streptophyta; class Magnoliopsida; order Fabales; family Fabaceae; genus Lathyrus; species Lathyrus oleraceus. The sequence goes on from NW_026113748.1 coordinate 5,520, forward strand.
TGATTGGAAAGTTTGTCTGAATACCAGGAGTTCGATCACCGTGGAGTACGGACGAGATTGGGAATACAAGATGATGGAGCAGAAAAGTCCAGAAGCATCTGGGAGTTCATAAAAGAGGAAAGTGACACTATGGGTGGACGATGGATGCGCTGTTCGGCGACTCGACAGGTGTTCCGTGTCTAATAAGCTGTATTTCCCCAGTAGGTGTGAGAGCGTTACCTCCATAACAGATTCGAGATCAGTGTCTCCTCAGCAAACCTAAAGGTGGCCGTATCCCCAGCGGAGTTGTGGACTGTTTTCCAAGTCTGAAGCTGTCTTCCCAGCAGAGGCGGTGTTGATGGTTTTTTCCCAGCAAGGTTTGTCTTTCCCCAGCAGAATGGAAGTTGGACCTGGTTATAGGATCCTAGCACAGTTCCTGGAGTTCCCCGGTGTGTCTCTGAAGGAGACGTGTGTTTATGCATTCATCATTTAGATAAGCATAGCATATTGCATCATTAGTGCATAGCATTTCCATGATCATGGGGCATTGTGTAAAACAAGAAAAAACTCATGCATCAACATAGCAAGCATATCCATTAGCCCTAGGCCGTGGTGACCAGCCGAGATTGGGTTGTTGGAAGAGCTTAGCATCGCGCCATTGGATCGGCTTCAGAATTGGGTTCATCAGCATGGTCGAGAGGTGGTGTTTTCGAACATGTGATTCCTCGGTCGAGTGGGTATCCCCATCAGTGTTACTCCCAATTGTTAGCGTCTTGCCAGCTTGGGTCTTTTTCCTTAAGCAGGTATGGGTGTGTCTGATCTCTCCATGTAGAGTCTACCCTTAAGCAGAAGGTGTCAATCTTTTTCCTGCCATTCCCACTGAGAACACCTCGTGGATGACGGTTGCTTCGTTCCCTCCCTAATGGGAGGGGTTTCCCTATTGAGTTCT
>NW_026113749.1:0-6439 GCF_024323335.1 Lathyrus oleraceus
TCCCACACATATATTGGGATGGATGTCCTATTGAGTTATATCCTCATAGGACGAATCTTATTTCAGTCTGTCTTTTCGTTTGATTTCTGAATTGGCTTTTGTCAACTATTTTTGTGCTTCCTTGTGGAATAAATGAATGAATTGCCCAGTAACCGGCAATAATTCTTTTATCCCCAGCGGAGTTTTTGGGCCTCTACCCTTATACCGGTAGTTGTAAGTCCTATATTTCTTGCCTTTTTGGCGGAATTTGTGGTTATATACCTTTCATTCTCAGGAAAGTTGTTGGTTTTCTACCTAGTACCCGATAGTTGCAAATCTGTTTACCCTTTTTTCCATTTTGGTGGAATAGGTGTTTGTGAACATTCGTTATTCCTCGGCAAGAGTCGTTGGTTGTCTACCCAGTAGTCGGTAGTTGTAAATCCTATTTTCTTACTCTCTAGCAGAGTTTGTGGTTTGTTACCAACCCTACTTTTGTTTCCCGTGTGGATTTGTGATTCTTTCCATCCCCACGTGGAGTTGTTGGTTTCTACCCAGTATTCGGTAGATGTAAACCCTAATTCTTTTATCCCCTAACAGAGGTGACCTTTGTGGTTCGTTCTGATTGATGGTGGATTTTGTGGTCTTCTACCCCGTATTCGGTAGTTGTAAATCCCATGTTGTGGTTTTTTCTCCCTAACAGAGTTTGTGCCTTGTGGTACAGGTGGATAATTGCCGGTTGCTAGCAATTTTATCCCCAGCCAGAGTTTTTTGGTCTTCTACTCCGTATTCGGTAGTTGTAAACCCTAATTTCTCCCCTTTGTAGAGTTAACCTTGTTGTTCATCCTAACTGATGATGGTTACTCTTTGTGGTTATCTTCATTCGATATTCGATGTTGATATTCTTATGGATAATTGCCTTTTGCTAGCAATTGTATCCCCAGTAGTCTTCTGGATAATTGCCGTATGCTTGCAATTTTATCCCTTTTGAAGTCGTTTGCTAGTGATTTGTTCCCCGGATAATTGTCGTTTATGCAATTTATCCCCACCGGATTGCCTTTCATTTACCCGTTTGCTTGGTAATGATTGTTGCTCCCTTTGATCGGTCATCTTTATATACCTAGTTTGGTATCCCGGTGCCTTTCTTTTCGGTCGATTTATCCTTTGTTAACCCAGTAACCGGTTATGGATAATCTTCTGTGCGAGTATGTTATCCATGTTTTGACGGTAATGGATAATATATCTCATGCACTCTTCAGTCGAAGCCTTTTGTGTTTCCCTAGTCGAGTAAGATTCGTTATTCCTTTGCGGAATCGAATATTCTTTGTTTCTTGGATAATTGCGGGATGCTTGCAATTTATCCCTTTGAGTTATCTTTCATTTACCCGTATGCTTGGTATCGATTGTCTCTCTTTTTGGTTAGTCACCTATTATATGCCCTAACCGTTATCTCTGGTGTATTTTCCTTTCGAGTGTATTATTCACGTTCTGACGGTAATGAATAGTATATCTCTTTCACTCTTTGGTTGGAATCCTTTGTTGATCTTCCCCAGTAGAGTAAGATTCGTATTCTTTGTAGAATCGAATATCCATCCTTTAACCAGTTTGTGTTCTGGATGATGAGTGTTTTGGCAGTATATACCAATTCACGTTTTCGATAGGTCACCTATTATATACCCAGTAACCGTATCCCTGGTGTTCCTTCCATGCGAGTGTATTATCTACGTTCTGACGGTAATATATAATATATCTCATGCGAGTATTCTATCCACGTTCTGACGGTAATGGATATTATATCTCATGCACTCTTTGGGTTTGTGTCCCCAGTTGAGTAAGATTCGTCTTCCCGTGGTGGATTCGAATGCCCATCCTGTAAGTCGATTTGCTTTTTCAAGCCCTCCTTTCGGATGATGAGTGTTTTGGCAGTAAAAACCAATTCACGCTGTGGTCGGTCACCTATTATATACCTCGGTATCCCTGGTGTTCCCTCCTTTCTGCTCCCTATTATGACCTTGGTCCTTTGTGGAGTCAGATTTTCCTGAGTTTGTTGTTCTTCACCACCCAGTAACCGGTGTTTAGATCACATGTATCTTTGAGTTTGTTACCCTTATACCGGTAACATCTCATTTCTTTGGTGCTTCCCCAGTGGAGTTTCCTGTGGTGCTTTTCCCGTGTGCTGTATTGGCGTTTTCCCCAATATATGCAGCTTTCCCCGGCAGGGAGATCTGTGTGAATCTTTTTCCCCAGTCCGAGTCCGGATTTTATCCGAGTAATCCTTCGTGGATAGTTTGAGTCAGCTCGTGTTCTTCCAATGGATGTGTTGTCCTTTGGAATTTTCTCTTCCCCAGTGAGAGTCCTTTACTCCCCAGTGAGGTCTCTATTCTAGTCGTGTTTATTCACGCAGTGTCAGTTGTGTTTTTCCTAATTCAGAGTCGTGTCCTGCTCACGCATTCTTTTTCTTTCTATCCCCAATAAGAGTCCCCGTGAGAGTCTTGTTAGAGTCTCTATTCCTGGGAACTATATCCCCATAGAGTTTGTGTCTTTTGCATGCATACATCTGCATCATGAGGTCTCTTAGGGACCAAAATTTGTCTCATTACTGTTATTTAAGCCCATTCTACCGCGTCGAGATAAAGATTTCTAAACTTCACTTCTCCGGCTAGAATGACCTTAAATAGGGGCATCTGTAAGACCCCAATTTTGTCCCTAAGATCCCTCATGGCATCATATCACATCATATCATTGCCTCAAGGATCATTGTGCACCTTTGCCTTCTTCCCTGTGGGTGGGTTATCTTGTGAGAGTGGTTCTTGATCACCAAGCATGTTTTGCATTTGTATATCATTGCTTTTCATTTGTTCACTAACCAAAAGTACAAAAAGATGTCATCTAATCTTGTTACTTGCAGATTAAGCAACACTAGGTCAAGCCAGTCTAAGGCAATTCATTGAGCAATGGATGGTGGCCATTCTTGAGAATTTGGGCACCATGATCATTCATAAAGAGTTCATATGAGTTATGACATCATTTTGAATCAAAATCCCAAGTGGCAGAGGCTTGAATTTCACCAAGGCATTCTTCAGTCAACTGAAACCCTAGCCAGTCAACTGCCAGTCAATTGTTGGATTTGGAGGTGGGAAGAGCCTAGAAATACTTCATTCATGTTCAAACAAGTCTCATTTAACATTTCAAACATCAACATTGAAGAAAATAAGTCAGATGAAAACTTTCCAAAAATAGAAAGTGACCTATAATTTGGATTTGCCAAAAATGGAAAGGTTTTTCTCCTTAAGATTACATGACCAAAAATGCTTCAAATGAAATTTTGTTGAACATGAAAGTTGTAGATCTTTCTCTCCCATTTCCAAAATGTCTAAGAAATTGATGTTCTTAGACATTTTGGAATGGGAAGAAAGATCTACAACTTTCATGTTCAACAAAATTTCATTTGAAGCATTTTTGGTCATGTAATCTTAAGGAGAAAACCTTTCCATTTTTGGCAAATCCAAATTATAGGTCACTTTCTATTTTTGGAAAGTTTTCATCTGACTTTATTTTCTTCAATGTTGATGTTTGAAATGTTAAATGAGACTTGTTTGAACATGAATGAAGTATTTCTAGGCTCTTCCCACCTCCAAATCCAACAATTGACTGGCAGTTGACTGGCTAGGGTTTCAGTTGACTGAAGAATGCCTTGGTGAAATTCAAGCCTCTGCCACTTGGGATTTTGATTCAAAATGATGTCATAACTCATATGAACTCTTTATGAATGATCAATGGTGCCCAAATTCTCAAGAATGGCCACCATCCATTGCTCAATGAATTGCCTTAGACTGGCTTGACCTAGTGTTGCTTAATCTGCAAGTAACAAGATTAGATGACATCTTTTTGTACTTTTGGTTAGTGAACAAATGAAAAGCAATGATATACAAATGCAAAACATGCTTGGTGATCAAGAACCACTCTCACAAGATAACCCACCCACAGGGAAGAAGGCAAAGGTGCACAATGATCCTTGAGGCAATGATATGATGTGATATGATGCCATGAGGGATCTTAGGGACAAAATTGGGGTCTTACAGATGCCCCTATTTAAGGTCATTCTAGCCGGAGAAGTGAAGTTTAGAAATCTTTATCTCGACGCGGTAGAATGGGCTTAAATAACAGTAATGAGACAAATTTTGGTCCCTAAGAGACCTCATGATGCAGATGTATGCATGCAAAAGACACAAACTCTATGGGGAATACACTCACCAGAATAGAGACTCTAACAAGACTCTCACGGGGACTCTTATTGGGGATAGAAAGAAAAGAATGCGTGAGCAGGACACGACTCTGAATTAGGAAAAACACAACTGACACTGCGTGAATAAACACGACTAGAATAGAGACCTCACTGGGGAGTAAAGGACTCTCACTGGGGAAGAGAAAATTCCAAAGGACAACACATCCATTGGAAGAACACGAGCTGACTCAAACTATCCACGAAGGATACTTGGATAAAATCCGACTCGGACTGGAAAAAGATTCACACAGAATCTCCCTGGCCGGGGAAGCTGGGGGGAAAAGCACCACAGGAAACTCCACTGGGGAAGCACCAAAGAAATGAGATGTTACCGGTATAAGGGTAACAAACAAAGATACATGTGATCTAAACACCGGTTACTGGGTGAAAGAACAACAAACTCAGGAAAATCTGACTCCACAAAGGACCAAGGTCATAATAGGGAGCAGAAAGGAGGGAACACCAGGGATACCGAGGTATATAATAGGTGACCGACCACAGCGTGAATTGGTTTTTACTGCCAAAACACTCATCATCCGAAAGGAGGGCTTGAAAAAGCAAATCGACTTACAGGATGGGCATTCGAATCCACCACGGGAAGACGAATCTTACTCAACTGGGGACACAAACCCAAAGAGTGCATGAGATATAATATCCATTACCGTCAGAACGTGGATAGAATACTCGCATGAGATATATTATATATTACCGTCAGAACGTAGATAATACACTCGCATGGAAGGAAACACCAGGGATACCGTTACTGGCATATAATAGGTGACTAACCAAAAAGAGAGACAATCGATACCAAGCATACGGGTAAATGAAAGATAACTCAAAGGGATAAATTGCAAGCATCCCGCAATTATCCAAGAAACAAAGAATATTCGATTCCGCAAAGGAATAACGAATCTTACTCGACTAGGGAAACACAAAAGGCTTCGACTGAAGAGTGCATGAGATATATTATCCATTACCGTCAAAACATGGATAACATACTCGCACAGAAGATTATCCATAACCGGTTACTGGGTTAACAAAGGATAATCGACCGAAAAGAAAGGCACCGGGATACCAAACTAGGTATATAAAGATGACCGATCAAAGGGAGCAACAATCATTACCAAGCAAACGGGTAAATGAAAGGCAATCCGGTGGGGATAAATTGCATAAACGACAATTATCCGGGGAACAAATCACTAGCAAACGGTGAAAGGACCCACTGGCGACTTCAAAAGGGATAAAATTGCAAGCATACGGCAATTATCCAGAAGACTACTGGGGATACAATTGCTAGCAAAAGGCAATTATCCATAAGAATATCAACATCGAATATCGAATGAAGATAACCACAAAGAGTAACCATCATCAGTTAGGATGAACAACAAGGTTAACTCTACAAAGGGGAGAAATTAGGGTTTACAACTACCGAATACGGAGTAGAAGACCAAAAAACTCTGGCTGGGGATAAAATTGCTAGCAACCGGCAATTATCCACCTGTACCACAAGGCACAAACTCTGTTAGGGAGAAAAACCACAACATGGGATTTACAACTACCGAATACGGGGTAGAAGACCACAAAATCCACCATCAATCAGAACGAACCACAAAGGTCACCTCTGTTAGGGGAAAAGTAGGGTTTACATCTACCGAATACTGGGTAGAAAACCAACAACTCCACGTGGGGATGGAAAGAATCACAAATCCACACGGGAAACAAAAGTAGGGTTTGTAACAACCACAAACTCTGCTAGAGAGTAAGAAAATAGGATTTACAACTACCGACTACTGGGTAGACAACCAACGACTCTTGCTGAGGAAAAACGAATGTTCACAAACACCTATTCCACAAAATGGAAAAAAGGTAACAGGATTTGCAACTATCGGGTACTAGGGTAGAAACCAACAACTTTCCGAGGAATAAAAGGTATATAACCACAAATTCCGCCAAAAAGGCAAGAAATATAGGACTTACAACTACCGGTATAAGGGTAGAGGCCCAAAAACTCCGCTGGGGATAAAAGAATTATTGCCGGTTACTGGGCAATTCATTCATTTATTCCACAAGGAAGCACAAAAATAGTTGACAAAAGCCAATTCAGAAATCAAACCGAAAAGACAGACTGAAATAAGATTCGTCCTATGAGGATATAACTCAATAGGACCATCATCCCAA
>NW_026113750.1:0-6436 GCF_024323335.1 Lathyrus oleraceus
CGAAAACATATAGGTTTGATCAAAATTTGAAATAAAAAATGATCAGATAAAAGCTAAGACTTATCACAATACGACTGAAAAATTAGTCAAAAGATAAAATGAGCACACCAGATTAAACTACGCAAACCGTGAATTAATAATACTGACATCTGCAAGCTGAATTTTGAAACTTTTTAACCGCTGATTTTACGTGTATTTGAGAAACGGGTCAATCAGTCTGTATGTAGTTCAAAATTGTATTTGGACGATATTCTAGGCATTATGCCCGGTGAAAGACATGTATACTATGCAGATGGTGCAAAGTAAAAATAAAGTCAGATGTATGGAAGTTTTAAAATGCCCGGACAAATTTGGGTATGATAATATGTAATAAAATTGATTTATAAATGAAAACAAAAATTAATATATACTTTCTATGATAACACAATAGAGTTGTTATCAGTATTAAACAAATTATTAAATGATCATACATACTTGTAAAACAAATAATAAAATTCAATATAAATACCGTAATATCGGTCCATAAGCTATTTTTCAAATATTGTCAACGTCGTGCCAACTATCCAACAAAATACTCATTTTACTTCTACCTTGTAACGCAATGTAACTCGTAAAATCCTCAACATATTCACCATAAGCCTTGCCTGTTGCAACATCAACTTTAACCGGGTAGCGAATACCATTTTCATGGGATTGTTTCACCTTGGTATACATCATGGCACCTCTTGTTTTCTCTTACGTTTTATATTGTAGAGGTAGTTGTATGAGTCGTGGAGGCGGGATTCATCGAGACACCATCTTTCGGGTGAGTCGTTGGTGTTGTATGGGAGTTGTTTGTCATATCGACCATGACTATCTAAATAAAGAATAATAACAGAGACGCCATTTCAGTGATACTAACACTAATACAAGTGAAAACTAATGCAAGGGTAACAAATGGAAATACATTATTTCAGGGAAAAACAAATGCAATTAGGCCATGACTGATGAGATATAAACAAAATGAAAAAAATAATGATCAAGAGAAACCATTCATTGTCAACGTCGTGCCAACTATCCAACAAAATACTCACTTTACTTCTACCTTATAACTCGAGTGATATAAACTATTTAAGTGATATGAACTAAAAACATTTCAGTAATAAAAATAAAAATGTGATAAAGAAGTACCTCAAACGTGATGACAAAAATTCAATTAAGGTTGGAAACAGAGATGATGTTCGTATTTAATGAGAGTGACGATGGAAATCGCCAAGAGTTAGAAAAGTTTTGATGAGAGAGTGAATATGAAAATTATCTAGGCTTTCTACGCAGAGAATGACGATGAAGTTAGAGCGTTGATAGGTAAACGAAAAATTAAAGACCAATTCTTTGAAGTATTTCATGCAAAATAATATATTGTCGGTTTTAGAGAAAACCGACGTGTATTCATTAATTAAAAAAAGCAAAAGCGCTATAATGCCATATTCAAAAAACTCAATTAAAATATCTTTTACGTTGGATTTCAAGGAAAATCGAGGTATATGAGTTCATAAAAAAAAGTTTTAAAAAAGTAATTAATAAATATCTACACAATATATTACCTCTCAGTTGGTACATGAATCGAGATTAATAGAAATAAAAAATAATAAAATAATAAAAATATTAACAAAGAAAAAAAGGTAGCTGAAAATGCGTCAAGTGAGAAATACTAAATAAATCATAGAAAATAAAAATAACATAAAATATAGTAGCCGAAAGAATTAAAAATTTATTTTAGTTATTTGATGGTGAACTAACGAACTTGATTGTATTTTATTTTTGATATGATGTTGAACTTATTTTAGTTGTATTAATCATAGTCAAGTGAGAATTTTTTTGTATATGATAGTGGAGAATAAACAAATAATTATATAATATTTGAATAAAAAATATCGTAAACTAATCAACCTAAGTAAACCAAATCAAATCAGTTCGTTTGTTCAATTTTATTTTTAAAAATATTAAAAACTGAAATAAACAAATCGATGATAATATCATCGTTTTGAAAGAGTAACCATCATAAATTTGTATGTACAGAAAACTCCAAAGTAACTTGAAATTAAGATGACCACTTTCATTGTGTGATTCTCATTACTTAAGTACTATAAATATACACACACACGTAAAAGTATTCTCAACTTCCAACCTAAAACTGAGAAAACATCATTTTGTGTCTAAAACTGTGGAAACAAAGGTGATAAGTAATCATGTCAGTTTCAGCAACATCATCACTAGTTGCTCCTCCAACCATTAATAATTTATCTAGACGTTCCGCAAATTATCATCCCAACATTTGGGGGAATCATTTTATTCAATATCTATCGGAGGAACCTATGGTGTTAATTTTACTTCATTTTCATTAAGCTAACTTTATTTTTGAATGGAACATCTAAAAAAATTTATGCATGCAGGAATTGGATGAAATAATGAAGCAGATTATACTGCTAAAAGAAAACGTGAGGCAGATGCTACTCCCTACAAACCCTTTGAATGATGCTAATTTGATCGATTCAATCCAACGTTTGGGGTTATACCATCATTTGAGCATGAGATCGGAGAATTATTGCAACATATTCACAATAATTATGTTCAAAATGGAACAATAACTCTCAATTTTAACGAAGATCTTCATTCTATTGCACTTGTCTTCAGGTTACTAAGACAACATGGATATCCCATATTGCCGGGTACGTAGGCCCCACTTTACTGCTTATTTTAATGGTGTAAATAAAACATAACCACGTGTTATATATATTATCGTGTTCTCAGATGTTTTCAAAAGTTCAAAAATGAGCAAGGAAACTTCAATGAAACCCTGTTGGTGACGTTGAGGGAATGTTAAGTTTGTATGAAGCCACACATTTAAGGATTCATGGAGAAGAATTATTAGATGAAGCACTTTCTTTCACTTCCTCACACCTTAAAATGATGACTACTCAATTAAGTCCTTCTCTTGCTACTAAATTAATCATAGCTTAAGAGGCCACTCTTCAAAAACATGCCTAGATTGTTGGAATAAATTTAAATGTGTATGGGGGAGTTCAAAAGTTTATTCTCTTGGGTAATCAACTATCCTAGGGACCTGATAGTATTCATTACTGCATTTAATTACTTGTCCTTTCTTGTCTGGCCTTATCTCTATATAAGGACCAGACCTCTTTGTAAAACATTAAGACATTTGAATATAAGTGAAGATTATAGTATAATCTTCACTTATATTCAAATGTCTTAATGTTTTACAAAGAGGTCTGGTCCTTATATAGAGATAAGGCCAGACAAGAAAGGACAAGTAATTAAATGCAGTAATGAATACTATCAGGTCCCTAGGATAGTTGATTACCCAAGAGAATAAACTTTTGAACTCCCCCATACACATTTAAATTTATTCCAACAATCTAGGCATGTTTTTGAAGAGTGGCCTCTTTAAGCTATGATTAATTTTAGTAGCAAGAGAAGGACTTAATTGAGTAGTCATCATTTTAAGGTGTGAGGAAGTGAAAGAAAGTGCTTCATCTAATAATTCTTCTCCATGAATCCTTAAATGTGTGGCTTCATACAAACTTAACATTCCCTCAACGTCACCAACAGGGGTTTCATTGAAGTTCCTTGCTCATTTTTGAACTTTTGAAAAACATCTGAGAACACGATAATATATATAACACGTGGTTATGTTTTATTTACACCATTAAAAATAAGCAGTAAAGTGGGGCCTACGTACCCGGCAATATGGGATATCCATGTTGTCTTAGTAACCTGAAGACAAGTGCAATAGAATGAAGATCTTCGTTAAAATTGAGAGTTATTGTTCCATTTTGAACATAATTATTGTGAATATGTTGCAATAATTCTCCGATCTCATGCTCAAAATGATGGTATAACCCCAAACGTTGGATTGAATCGATCAAATTAGCATCATTCAAAGGGTTTGTAGGGAGTAGCATCTGCCTCACGTTTTCTTTAGCAGTATAATCTGCTTCATTATTTCATCCAATTCCTGCATGCATAAATTTTTTTAGATGTTCCATTCAAAAAATAAAGTTAGCTTAATGAAAATGAAGTAAAATTAACACCATAGGTTCCTCCGATAGATATTGAATAAAATGATTCCCCCAAATGTTGGGATGATAATTTGCGGAACGTCTAGATAAATTATTAATGGTTGGAGGAGCAACTAGTGATGATGTTGCTGAAACTGACATGATTACTTATCACCTTTGTTTCCAACAGTTTTAGACACAAAATGATGTTTTCTCAGTTTTAGGTTGGAAGTTGAGAATACTTTTACGTGTGTGTGTATATTTATAGTACTTAAGTAATGAGAATCACACAATGAAAGTGGTCATCTTAATTTCCAAGTTACTTTGGAGTTTTCTGTACATACAAATTTATGATGGTTACTCTTTCAAAACGATGATATTATCATCGATTTGTTTATTTCAGTTTTTAATATTTTTAAAAATAAAATTGAACAAACGAACTGATTTGATTTGGTTTACTTAGGTGATTAGTTTACGATATTTTTTATTCAAATATTATATAATTATTTGTTTATTCTCCACTATCATATACAAAAAAATTCTCACTTGACTATGATTAATACAACTAAAATAAGTTCAACATCATATCAAAAATAAAATACAATCAAGTTCGTTAGTTCACCATCAAATAACTAAAATAAATTTTAATTCTTTCGGCTACTATATTTTATGTTATTTTTATTTCTATGATTTATTTAGTATTTCTCACTTGACGCATTTTCAGCTACCTTTTTTTCTTTGTTAATATTTTTATTATTTTATTATTTTTTATTTCTATTAATCTCGATTCATGTACCAACTGAGAGGTAATATATTGTGTAGATATTTATTAATTACTTTTTTAAAACTTTTTTTTATGAACTCATATACCTCGATTTTCCTTGAAATCCAACGTAAAAGATATTTTAATTGAGTTTTTTGAATATGGCATTATAGCGCTTTTGCTTTTTTTAATTAATGAATACACGTCGGTTTCTCTAAAAACCGACAATATATATTTGCATGAAATACTTCAAAGAATTGGTCTTTAATTTTTCGTTTACCTATCAACGCTCTAACTTCATCGTCATTCTCTGCGTAGAAAGCCTAGATAATTTTCATATTCACTCTCTCATCAAAACTTTTCTAACTCTGGCGATTTCCATCGTCACTCTCATTAAAATACGAACATCATCTCTGTTTCCAACCTTAATTGAATTTTTGTCATCACGTTTGAGGTACTTCTTTATCACATTTTTATTTTTATTACTGAAATGTTTTTAGTTCATATCACTTAAATAGTTTATATCAACTCGAGTTATAAGGTAGAAGTAAAGTGAGTATTTTGTTGGATAGTTGGCACGACGTTGACAATGAAAATGGTTTCTCTTGATCATTATTTTTTCATTTTGTTTATATCTCATCAGTCATGGCCTAATTGCATTTGTTTTTCCCTGAAATAATGTATTTCCATTGTTACCCTTGCATTAGTTTTCACTTGTATTAGTGTTAGTATCACTGAAATGGCGTCTCTGTTATTATTCTTTATTTAGATAGTCATGGTCGATATGACAAACAACTCCCATACAACACCAACGACTCACCCGAAAGATGGTGTCTCGATGAATCCGCCTCCACGACTCATACAACTACCTCTACAATATAAAACGTAAGAGAAAAACAAGAGGTGCCATGATGTATACCAAGGTGAAACAATCCCATGAAAATGGTATTCGCTACCCGGTTAAAGTTGATGTTGCAACAGGCAAGGCTTATGGTGAATATGTTGAGGATTTTACGAGTTACATTGCGTTACAAGGTAGAAGTAAAATGAGTATTTTGTTGGATAGTTGGCACGACGTTGACAATAATTTGAAAAATAGCTTATGGACCGATATTACGGTATTTATATTGAATTTTATTATTTGTTTTACAAGTATGTATGATCATTTAATAATTGTTTAATACTGATAACAACTCTATTGTGTTATCATAGAAAGTATATATTAATTTTGTTTTCATTTATAAATCAATTTATTACATATTATCATACCCAAATTTTGTCCGGGCATTTTAAAACTTCCATACATCTGACTTTATTTTTACTTTGCACCATCTGCATAGTATACATGTCTTTCACGGGCATAATGCCTAGAATATCGTCCAGAATACAATTTTGAACTACATACAGACTGATTGACCCGTTTCTCAAATACACGTAAAATCAGCGGTTAAAAAGTTTCAAAATTCAGCTTGCAGATGTCAGTATTATTAATTCACGGTTTGCGTAGTTTAATCTGGTGTGCTCATTTTATCTTTGACTATTTTTCAGTCGTATTGTGATAAGTCTTAGCCTTTTATCTGATCATTTTTTATTTCAAATTTTGATCAAAACTATA
>NW_026113751.1:0-6422 GCF_024323335.1 Lathyrus oleraceus
AAAAGGTAGACTGAATCAAGACTCATCCTAATGAGGAAAGAATCAATAGGGAAAAACCCTCCCATTAGGGAGGGAACGGAAGCAACCGTCATCCACGAGGATGTATCTCAGTGGGGAAATGGAGGAAAAGATTGACACCTTCTGCTAAGGGGTAGACTCTACATGGAGAGATCAGACCAACCCATACTGCTTAAGGAAAAAGACCAAGCTGGCAAGACGCTAACAATGGGGAGTAACACTGATGGGGATAACCACTCGACGAGGAATCACATGTTCGGAAAACACCAACCTCTCGACCATGCTGATGAACCCAATTCTGAAGCCGATCCAATGGCGCGATGCTAAGCTCTTTCCAACAACCCAATCTCGGCTGGTCACACGGCCTAGGGCTAATGGATATGCTTGCTATGTTGATGCATGAGTTTTTTCTTGTTTTACACAATGCCCCATGATCATGGAAATGCTATGCACTAATGAGCAATATGCTATGCTATCTAAATGATGAATGCATAAACACACGTCCTTCAGAGACAACACGGGGAACTCCAGGAACTGTGCTAGGGATCCTATAACCAGGTCAACTTCCATTTGCTGGGGAAAGACAAACCTTGCTGGGAAAAAACCATCAACACAGCCTCTGCTGGGAAGACAGCTTCAGACTTGGAAAAACAGTCACAACTCGCTGGGGATACGGCCACCTTAGGTTGTGAGGAGACATGATCTCGAATCTGTTATGGAGGTAACGCTCTCACACCTACTGGGGAAATACAGCTTATTAGACACGGAACACCTGTCGAGTCGCCGAACAGCGGCATCCATCGTCCACCCATAGTGTCAGCTTTCCTCTTTTATGAACTCCAGATGCTTCTGGACTTTCTGCTCCATCATCTTGTATCCCAATCTCGTCCGTACTCCACGGGGATCGAACTCCTGGTATTCAGACAAACTTTCCAATCATCAGACTTTGAAGAGTCTTCTTGATAACTTTCCAGGACCGTCGTCGTAATCCTTCACTGTCTTTTCACCGTTCAATATCCTTGCCCCTGATTTGCTCTGCAGGGATCTCTTGTCCAAAGGCTCACATCACCACCGACAAGTGAATGAATATCCAACAGTACTTGCACAAGAGGTCGTTAGATAAAAACGTGCCCCAGGTATGCCTCAGGTGTTCTGATGTTTCAACACTTAGGTCTCAGACTTCCAAGTAAGATTTCCAGATTTCAATCACACAAGCATGCATTGGAAGAGACCTCTATGTTTCAAAATGCAAATATTCTTATCAGAATAAACAGATGTTTTTGTAATCAAAACGGTAATGACAACAAAACAAAATTATTTGACCGAACACAAGCTTTATTTTACTGGAATAAAAGATGGCTCACAATCGAGCAACACACAGGAAGCAAACCCTGGAAAGAGGTGATTGCACATAAAAGGAAAAAATCTATCCTAATGGCAAAGTGAAACTGCGATCTCATCGGGTTCCAACTCAGTTACACCTCATATGTCCTTAGGACTTTCCGCACCTTCTGTCTTCTGAACAAGACGCTTCCGATTGGTCTCTGTCGGGGATTATCCAAGTCATCATGAGCACAAATGATCATGCTAGACGCAGTTGTCGTTTCATTCCCTCTTTTTCCTGGACCGCCCTTTCGGGTTTCAGTCCACGGGATACCCTTTTTTGCCCAAGTCGCCCTGCGGGTTTTCAACTTGCGGGTGTACATTTCTTTTCTTTATTATCCCTAACTTTTGCCCGAACCTTTCTCTTTTTGGTTCGCCGGGATGCCATTTTTTGCCTGGACTCTTTATTCTTTTTTTTGTCCAGCGGGTTTCTTTTACGAAGTATTTTCTAACTGCGTCCGCATTCACAGGGAATGGAAAATCGTCGTCATCCGTGGTCGTCAACTACAAGGTTCTGTCAGGGGGAACTTCTTGACACGAATGGACATTCATAACTGTTTGTCCATTTGCCCCACAATCGTCTTGAGGAGGAAGGATCTCCTTCAACCAACTCTTCAAGTGGTACACGCGAGGTCACACTTCTTGGTTAACAACATGCTTCGTTCACTGGGTACAATTGCCCCATGCCAAGTAATGTCAGCCTTTCCCTCAGTTGGGCTCAACGTGTCATTCCGAGTCCTTATCCATTCAGTCTTCTCTGATTTCTCATATTTCTGTGAGGAAAACACTGCCCCAGGTAGATACACATCCCTAGGTTCAAATCCAGGATACAGATTTATGTTCAGCCACCATTGTTGGTGCAACCAACTGTGATCCGGGAAGCACTAACTTATTCACCTCATCTCCTTCCCCCTCAGACATCGGAATCCGTTCGGATTCGGGGTCAGACCCCTCCTCCGGGATCAGTCACTCTCAATCTTTCGATTTGAGTACCTCGAGATGTCTCATCAGGGACCTCAAACTTCCTTGGTTGATAACCTTTCCATGGGTTGATACTAGCTTCTCAAACACCTATCTGATCAAATCCATTTTGGACATCCACAAAGTGGTATGGATCAGTATACACTGTCTCAGTCGGCGAGCAGCCTATGCCAAAGTACATCAAGTTTTTCGAACAGCGAGTGTATGTTTCACAGTCGATAAACTTTTGCTTAGGTAAATTGCATACTCTTTTCGACAAGACTAGTCATGCTGACTCAATACGCGCCTCGTAGACCCTCGAGGGTTATCAAGTACCGGATTAACAGTGTTTCTTTCACTGAGGTATCGGAATCGGAGGTTCCTGAAATTATCTCTCTCTATTTTTTTTTTTTTAGCAGGATCGACCTCGATTCCTCTGATTCGCTCACAACAGGCCTCGGTAGCTTGATGGACAACACTCCATAAGTGCACTGATTTAGACTCAAAAGTATGAGTTATCTCAACGGTCAAACAAACTTGCCCCAAGTCTACGGATGCCCTGTTCTGCTTGGGACTTTGCCATCATGTCATCAACATGGCATTTGCTTTCACGATGAATCATATCATGAAAACAAAGTCACCGTAGACCTCTGATACGTGGCACCGGCCTCATGTGACGGAACGACATCAACTTAGAACACGAAGGTGCCCCTTGTGTGGGGGACCTGGTTTACTCCATATCATCTGGCAACAATTCAATCTGGTCTTGGCAAGAAGCATCCCTAAAGATAAACACTGAGACCTGAGCCATATAATCAACCAATACTCATTGTGATGTACGGGAATGCATCTTTCTGTAGTAATCAGAAAGATGCATTCCCGGTACATCACAATGAGGTATGGTTGATTATGGCTCAGGTCTCAGTGTTATCTTTAGGGATGGTTCTTGGCCAAGACCAGATTGAATTGTTGCCAGATGATATGGAGTAAACCAGGTCCACCACACAAGGGGCACCTCGTGTTCTAAGTTGATGTCGTTCCGTCACATGAGGCCGGGTGCCACGTATCAGAGGTCTACGGTGACTTTGTTTCATGATATGATTCATCGTGAAAGCAAATGCCATGTTGATGACCTGATGGCAAAGTCCCAAGCAGAACAGGGGCATCGGTAGATTGGGGCAAGTTGTTTGACCGGTTGAGATAACTCATATTTTGAGTCTAAATCAGTGCACTTATGGAGTGTTGTCCATCAAGCTACCGAGGCCTGTTGTGAGCGAATCAGAGGAATCGAGGTCGATCTGCTAAAAAAAAAAAAAAAAATAGAGAGAGATAAGTTGCAGGAACCTCCGATTCGATACCTCAGTGAAAGAAACACGTTAATCCGGTACTTGATAAACCCTCGAGGGGTTACGAGGCGGTATTGAGTCAGCATGGACTAGTCGTCGAAAAGAGTATGCAATTTACCTAAGCAAAAAGTTTATCGACTGTGAAACAATACACTCGCTGTTCGAAAAACTTGATGTACTTTGGCATAGGCTGCTCGCCGACTGAGACAGTGTATACTGATCCATACCACTTTGTGGATGTCCAAAATGGATTGATCAGATAGGTGTTTGAGAAGCTAGTAGCAAACCATGGAAAGGTTATCAACCAAGGAAGTTTGAGGTCCCTGATGAGGACATCTCGAGGTACTCAAATCGAAAGATTGAGAGTGACTGATCCCGGAGGAGGGGTCTGACCCCGAATCCGAACGGATTCCGATGGCTGAGGGGGAAGGAGATGAGGTGAATAAGTTAGTGCTTCCCGGATCACAGTTGGTTGCACCAACAATGGGCTGAACATAAAATCTGTATCCTGGATGTTGAACTAGGGATGTGTATACCTGGGGCAGTGTTTCCTCACAGAAATATGAGAAATCAGAGAAGACTGAATGGATAAGGACTCGAATGACACGTTGAGCCCAACTGAGGGAAAGGGCTGACAGTTACTTGGCATGGGCAATTGTACCCAGTGAACGAAGCATTGTTACCAAGAAGTGTGACCTCGCGTGTACCACGTGGAAGAGTTGGTTGAAGGAGATCCTCCTCCTCAAGACGATTGTGGGGCAAATGGACAAACAGTTATGAATGTCCATTCGTGGTCAAGAAAGTTCCCCTGACAGAACCTTGTAGTTGACGACCACGGATGACGACGATTTTCCATTCCCTGTGAATGCGGACGCAGTTAGAAAATACTTCGTAAAAGAAACCCGCTGGACAAAAAAAAAGAATAAAGAGTCCAGGCAAAAAATGGGCATCGGCGAACCAAGAAAAAGAGAAAGGTCGGGCAAAAGTTAGGGATAATAAAAGAAAAGAAATGTACACCGGCAAGTTGAAAACCCGCAAGGGCGACTTGGGCAAAAAAAGGGTATCCCGGTGGACTGAAACCCGAAAGGGCGGTCAGGAAAAAGAGGGAATGAAACGAACAACTGCGTCTAGCATGATCATTTGTGCTCATGATGACTGGATAATCCCCGAAGAGACCAATCGGAAGCGTCTTGTTCAGAAGACAGAAGGTGCGGAAAGTCCTAAGGACATATGAGGTGTAACTGAGTTGGAACCCGATGAGATCGCAGTTTCACGTTGCCATTAGGATAGATTTTTCCTTTTATGTGCAATCACCTCTTTCCAGGGTTTGCTTCCTGTGTGTTGCTCGATTGTGAGCCATCTTTTATTCAGTAAAATAAAGCTTGTGTTCGGTCAAATAATTTGTTTTGTTGTCATTACCGTTTGATTACAAAAACATCTGTTTATTCTGATAAGAATATTTGCATTTTGAAACATAGAGGTCTCTTCCAATGCAGCTGTGTGATTGAAATCTGGAAATCTTACTTGGAAGTCTGAGTGACCTAAGGTTGAACATCAGAACACTGAGGCATACCTGGGGCACGTTTTATCAACGACCTCTTGTGCAAGTACTGTGGATATTCATTCACTTGTCGGTGGTGATGTGAAGCCTTTATGACAAGGATCCCTGCAGAGCCAAATCAGGGGCAAGGATAGTTGACCGGTGAAAAGACAGTGAAGGATTACGACGACGGTCCTGGAAAGTTAATCAAGAAGACTCTTCAAAGTCTGATGATTGGAAAGTTTGTCTGAATACCAGGAGTTCGATCCCGTGGAGTACGGACGAGATTGGGAATACAAGATGATGGAGCAGAAAAGTCCAGAAGCATCTGGGAGTTCATAAAAGAGGAAAGCTGACACTATGGGTGGACGATGGATGCCGCTGTTCGGCGACTCGACAGGTGTTCCGTCTAATAAGCTGTATTTCCCCAGTAGGTGTGAGAGCGTACCTCCATAACAGATTCGAGATCAGTGTCTCCTCAGCAAACCTAAGGTGGCCGATCCCCAGCGGAGTTGTGGATGTTTTCCAAGTCTGAAGCTGTCTTCCCAGCAGAGGCGGTGTTGATGGTTTTTTCCCAGCAAGGTTTGTCTTCCCCAGCAGAATGGAAGTTGACCTGGTTATAGGATCCTAGCACAGTTCCTGGAGTTCCCCGGTGTGTGTCTCTGAAGGAGACGTGTGTTATGCATTATTCATTTAGATAAGCATAGCATATTGCATCATTAGTGCATAGCATTTCCATGATCATGGGGCATTGTGTAAAACAAGAAAAAACTCATGCATCAACATAGCAAGCATTATCCAAGCCTAGGCCGTGGTGACCAGCCGAGATTGGGTTGTTGGAAGAGCTTAGCATCGCGCCATTGGATCGGCTTCAGAATTGGGTTCATCAGCATGGTCGAGAGGTTGGTGTTTTCGAACATGTGATTCCTCGGTCGAGTGGGTATCCCCATCAGTGTTACTCCCAATGTTAGCGTATTGCCAGCTGGGGTCTTTTTCCTTAAGCAGGTATGGGTGTGTCTGATCTCTCCATGTAGAGTCTACCCTTAAGCAGAAGGTGTCAATTTTCTGCCATTTCCCCACACTGAGAACATCCTCGTGGAGGACGGTTGCTTCGTTCCCTCCCTAATGGGAGGGGTTTCCCTATTGAGTTCTTTCCTATTAGGATGAGTCTTGAT
>NW_026113752.1:0-6418 GCF_024323335.1 Lathyrus oleraceus
AAAGAACTCAATAGGGAAACCCCTCCCATTAGGGAGGGAACGGAGCAACCGTCATCCACGAGGATGTATCTCAGTGGGGAAATGGCAGGAAAAGATTGACACCTTCTGCTTAAGGGTAGACTCTACATGGAGAATCAGACACACCCATACCTGCTTAAGGAAAAAGCCCCAGCTGGCAGACGCTAACAATTGGGAGTAACACTGATGGGGATACCCACTCGACCGAGGAATCACATGTTCGAAAACCCAACCTCTCGACCATGCTGATGACCCATTCTGAAGCCGATCCAATGGCGCGATGCTAAGCTCTTCCAACAACCCATCTCGGCTGGTCACCACGGCCTAGGCTAATGGATATGCTTGCTATGTTGATGCATGAGTTTTTCTTGTTTTACACAATGCCCCATGAGCATGGAAATGCTATGCACTAATGATGCAATATGCTATGCTTATCTAAATGATGAATGCATAAACACACGTCTCCTTCAGAGACACACCGGGGGAACTCCAGGAACTGTGCTAGGGATCCTATAACCAGGTCAACTTCCATTCTGCTGGGGACAGACAAACCTTGCTGGGAAAAAACCATCACCCGCCTCTGCTGGGAAGACAGCTTCAGACTTGGAAACATTCACAACTCCGCTGGGGATCACGGCCACCTTTAGGTTTGCTGAGGAGACACTGATCTCGAATCTGTTTGGAGGTAACGCTCCCACCTACTGGGGAAATACAGCTTATTAGACACGAACACCTGTCGAGTCGCCGAACAGCGGCATCCATCGTCCACCCATAGTGTCAGCTTTCCTCTTTTATGAACTCCCATGCTTCTGGACTTTTCTGCTCCATCATCTTGTATTCCCAATCTCGTCCGTACTCCACGGTGATTCGAACTCCTGGTATTCAGACAAACTTTCCAATCATCAGACTTTGAAGAGTCTTCTTGATTAACTTTCCAGGACCGTCGTCGTAATCCTTCACTGTCTTTTCACCGTTCACTATCCTTGCCCCTGATTTGGCTCTGCAGGGATCTCTTGTCATAAAGGCTTCACATCACCACCGACAAGTGAATGAATTCCAACAGTACTTGCACAAGAGGTCGTTAGATAAAAACGTGCCCCAGGTATGCCTCAGGTGTTCTGATGTTTCACCTTAGGTCACTCAGACTTCCAAGTAAGATTTCCAGATTTCAATCACACAGCATGCATTGGAAGAGACCTCTATGTTTCAAAATGCAAATATTCTTATCAGAATAAACAGATGTTTTTGTAATCAAAACGGTAATGACAACAAAACAAATTATTTGACCGAACACAAGCTTTATTTTACTGAATAAAAGATGCTCACAATCGAGCAACACACAGGAAGCAACCCTGGAAAGAGGTGATTGCACATAAAAGGAAAAAATCTATCCTAATGGCAACGTGAAACTGCGATCTCATCGGGTTCCAACTCAGTTACACCTCATATGTCCTTAGGACTTTCCGCACCTTCTGTCTTCTGAACAAGACGCTTCCGATTGGTCTCTGTCGGGGATTATCCAAGTCATCATGAGCACAAATGATCATGCTAGACGCAGTTGTTCGTTTCATTCCCTCTTTTTCCTGAGACCGCCCTTTCGGGTTTCAGTCCACCGGGATACCCTTTTTTGCCCAAGTCGCCCTTGCGGGTTTTCAACTTGCGGGTGTACATTTCTTTTCTTTTATTATCCCTAACTTTTGCCCGACCTTTCTCTTTTCTTGGTTCGCCGATGCCCATTTTTTGCCTGGACTCTTTATTCTTTTTTTTTGTCCAGCGGGTTTCTTTTACGAAGTATTTTCTAACTGCGTCCGCATTCACAGGGAATGGAAATCGTCGTCATCCGGGTCGTCAACTACAAGGTTCTGTCAGGGGGAACTTTCTTGACCACGAATGGACATTCATAACTGTTTGTCCATTTGCCCCACAATCGTCTTGAGGAGGAAGGATCTCCTTCACCAACTCTTCCACGTGGTACACGCGAGGTCACACTTCTTGGTTAACAACATGCTTCGTTCACTGGGTACAATTGCCCCATGCCAAGTAACTGTCAGCCCTTTCCCTCAGTTGGGCTCAACGTGTCATTCCGAGTCCTTATCCATTCAGTCTTCTCTGATTTCTCATATTTCTGTGAGGAAAACACTGCCCCAGGTAGATACACATCCCTAGGTTCAACATCCAGGATACAGATTTTATGTTCAGCCACCTTGTTGGTGCAACCAACTGTGATCCGGGAAGCACTAACTTATTCACCTCATCTCCTTCCCCCTCAGACATCGGAATCCGTTCGGATTCGGGGTCAGACCCCTCCTCCGGGATCAGTCACTCTCAATCTTTCGATTTGAGTACCTCGAGATGTCCTCATCAGGACCTCAAACTTCCTGGTTGATAACCTTTCTCTGGTTGCTACTAGCTTCTCAAACACCTATCTGATCAAATCCATTTTGGACATCCACAAAGTGGTATGGATCAGTATACACTGTCTCAGTCGGCGAGCAGCCTATGCCAAAGTACATCAAGTTTTCGAACAGCGAGTGTATTGTTTCACAGTCGATAAACTTTTTGCTTAGGTAAATTGCATACTCTTTTTCGACAGACTAGTCATGCTGACTCAATACGCGCCTCGTAAACCCCTCGAGGGTTATCAAGTACCGGATTAACATTGTTTCTTTCACTGAGGTATCGGAATCGGAGGTTCCTGCAACTTATCTCTCTCTATTTTTTTTTTTTTTAGCAGGATCGACCTCGATTCCTCTGATTCGCTCACACAGGCCTCGGTAGCTTGATGGACAACACTCCATAAGTGCACTGATTTAGACTCAAAAGTATGAGTTATCTCAACCGGTCAAACAACTTGCCCCAAGTCTACCGAATGCCCCTGTTCTGCTTGGGACTTTGCCATCATGTCATCAACATGGCATTTGCTTTCACGATGAATCATATCATGAAACAAAGTCACCGTAGACCTCGATACGTGGCACCGGCCTCATGTGACGGAACGACATCAACTTAGAACACGAAGGTGCCCCTTGTGTGTGTGGTGGACCTGGTTTACTCCATATCATCTGGCAACAATTCAATCTGGTCTTGGCCAAGAAGCATCCCTAAAGATAAACACTGAGACCTGAGCCATATATCAACCATACCTCATTGTGATGTACCGGGAATGCATCTTTCTGATTACTAATCAGAAAGATGCATTCCCGTACATCACAATGAGTATTGGTTGATTATATGGCTCAGGTCTCAGTGTTTATCTTTAGGGATGGCTTCTTGGCCAAGACCAGATTGAATTGTTGCCAGATGATATGGAGTAAACCAGGTCCACCACACAAGGGCACCTTCGTGTTCTAAGTTGATGTCGTTCCGTCACATGAGGCCGTGCCACGTATCAGAGGTCTACGGTGACTTTGTTTCATGATATGATTCATCGTGAAAGAGCAAATGCCATGTTGATGACATGATGGCAAAGTCCCAAGCAGAACAGGGGCATCCGGTAGACTTGGGGCAAGTTGTTTGACCGTTTGAGATAACTCATACTTTTGAGTCTAAATCAGTGCACTTATGGAGTGTTGTCCATCAAGCTACCGAGGCCTTTTGTGAGCGAATCAGAGGAATCGAGTCGATCCTGCTAAAAAAAAAAAAAAATAGAGAGAGATAAGTTGCAGGAACCTCCGATTCCGATACCTCAGTGAAAGAAAACTGTTAATCCGGTACTTGATAACCCTCGAGGGGTCTACGAGGCGCGTATTGAGTCAGCATGACTAGTCTTGTCGAAAAGAGTATGCAATTTACCTAAGCAAAAAGTTTATCGACTGTGAAAATACACTCGCTGTTCGAAAAACTTGATGTACTTTGGCATAGGCTGCTCGCCGACTGAGACAGTATATACTGATCCATACCACTTTGTGGATGTCCAAAATGGATTTGATCAGATAGGTGTTTGAGAAGCTAGTAGCAACCCATGGAAGTTTATCAACCAAGGAAGTTTGAGGTCCCTGATGAGACATCTCGAGGTACTCAAATCGAAAGATTGAGAGTGACTGATCCCGGAGGAGGGGTCTGACCCCGAATCCGAACGGATTCCGATGTCTGAGGGGGAAGGAGATGAGGTGAATAAGTGGTGCTTCCGGATCACAGTTGGTTGCACCAACAATGGTGGCTGAACATAAAATCTGTATCCTGGATGTTGACCTAGGGATGTGTATCTCCTGGGGCAGTGTTTTCCTCACAGAAATGAGAAATCAGAGAAGACTGAATGGATAAGGACTCGGAATGACACGTTGACCCAACTGAGGGAAAGGGCTGACAGTTACTTGGCATGGGCAATTGTACCCAGTGAACGAAGCATGTTGTTAACCAAGAAGTGTGACCTCGCTGTACCACGTGGAAGAGTTGGTTGAAGGAGATCCTTCCTCCTCAAGACGATTGTGGGGCAAATGGACAAACAGTTATGATGTCCATTCGTGGTCAAGAAGTTCCCCCTGACAGAACCTTGTAGTTTGACGACCACGGATGACGACGATTTTCCATTCCCTGTGAATGCGGACGCAGTTAGAAAATACTTCGTAAAAGAAACCCGCTGGACAAAAAAAAGAATAAAGAGTCCAGGCAAAAAATGGGCATCCGGCGAACCAGAAAGAGAAGGTTCGGGCAAAAGTTAGGGATAATAAAGAAAGAAATGTACACCCGCAAGTTGAAACCCGCAAGGGCGACTTGGGCAAAAGGGTATCCCGGTGGACTGAAACCCGAAAGGGCGGTCCAGAAAAAGAGGGAATGAAACGAACAACTGCGTCTAGCATGATCATTTGTGCTCATGATGACTTGGATAATCCCCGACAGAGACCAATCGGAAGCGTCTTGTTCAGAAGACAGAAGGTGCGGAAAGTCCTAAGGACATATGAGGTGTAACTGAGTTGGAACCCGATGAGATCGCAGTTCACGTTGCCATTAGGATAGATTTTTTCCTTTTATGTGCAATCACCTCTTTCCAGGGTTTGCTTCCTGTTGTTGCTCGATTGTGAGCCATCTTTTATTCCAGTAAAATAAAGCTTGTGTTCGGTCAATAATTTTGTTTTGTTGTCATTACCGTTTTGATTACAAAAACATCTGTTTATTCTGATAAGAATATTTGCATTTTGAAACATAGAGGTCTCTTCCAATGCATGCTTGTGTGATTGAAATCTGGAAATCTTACTTGGAAGTCTGAGTGACCTAAGTGTTGAAACATCAGAACACCTGAGGCATACCTGGGCACGTTTTTATCTAAGACCTCTTGTGCAAGTACTGTTGGATATCATTCACTGTCGGTGGTGATGTGAAGCCTTATGACAAGAGATCCCTGCAGAGCCAAATCAGGGGCAGGATATTGAACGGTGAAAAGACAGTGAAGGATTACGACGACGGTCCTGGAAAGTTATCAAGAAGACTCTTCAAGTCTGATGATTGGAAAGTTTGTCTGAATACCAGGAGTTCGATCCCTTGGAGTACGGACGAGATTGGGAATACAAGATGATGGAGCAGAAAGTCCAGAAGCATCTGGGAGTTCATAAAAGAGGAAGCGACAACTATGGGTGGACGATGGATGCGCTGTTCGGCGACTCGACAGGTGTTCCGTGTCTAATAAGCTTATTTCCCCAG
This sequence comes from Lathyrus oleraceus, assembly GCF_024323335.1. Taxonomy (NCBI): domain Eukaryota; kingdom Viridiplantae; phylum Streptophyta; class Magnoliopsida; order Fabales; family Fabaceae; genus Lathyrus; species Lathyrus oleraceus. The sequence continues at coordinate 5,656 of NW_026113752.1, forward strand.
TAGGTGTGAGAGCGTTACCTCCATAACAGATTCGAGATCATGTCTCCTCAGCAAACCTAAAGGTGGCCGTATCCCCAGCGGAGTTGTGACTGTTTTCCAAGTCTGAAGCTGTCTTCCCAGCGAGGCGGTGTTGATGGTTTTTTCCCAGCAAGGTTTGTCTTTCCCCAGCGAATGGAAGTTGACCTGGTTATAGGATCCCTAGCACAGTTCCTGGAGTTCCCCGTGTTGTCTCTGAAGGAGACGTGTGTTTATGCATTCATCATTTAGATAAGCATAGCATATTGCATCATTAGTGCTAGCATTTCCATGATCATGGGGCATTGTGTAAAACAAGAAAAAACTCATGCATCAACATAGCAAGCATATCCATTAGCCCTAGGCCGTGTGACCAGCCGAGATTGGTTGTTGGAAAGAGCTTAGCATCGCGCCATTGATCGGCTTCAGAATTGGTTTCATCAGCATGGTCGAGAGGTTGTGTTTTTCCGAACATGTGATTCCTCGTCGAGTGGGTATCCCCATCAGTGTTACTCCCAATTGTTAGCGTCTTGCCAGCTGGTTCTTTTTCCTTAAGCAGGTATGGGTGTGTCTGATCTCTCCATGTAGAGTCTACCCCTTAAGCAGAAGGTGTCAATCTTTTCCTCCATTTCCCCACTGAGATACATCCTCCGTGGATGACGTTTGCTTCCGTTCCCTCCCTAATGGGAGGGTTTTCCCTATTGATTCTTTCCTCATTAGATGAGTCTTGATTCAGTCTACCTTTTTG